>NW_006256867.1:1454282-1618096 GCF_000478725.1 Eutrema salsugineum
AAAAAACTCGTTTTTTTCTTAATTCAATTAATTTGTGAGTTCAATAGTAAATATTTTTTTTTTAATTTTAGATGGTGTTTCCCTTTTGGATTTGTTTTATTTTATTATGTATATATTAAATAATTGTTTTTAATTATTTTTAATTTTAGTTTACAACATTGATTTCTGGATAGAAGTATGCATGATATACTAAAAAATGATGACGTTTTTGGTGGGAAAGTCATTGTATTCGAAGGAGATTTCAGGCAAATATTGCCTGTTATTGTAGGAGGTAATAACACTCAAACTCTGATGGCTACCATAAATTCTTCTATTTTATGGGACAGTTGTACAGTTTTAGAACTAACCAAGAATATGAGGCTTCAAAATGGTGCTGGAGGTGATCGCGTTAATGAGCTAGAAGCCTTTTCAAAGTGGATTTTAGATGTAGGAGATGGCAAAATTATTTCGACTGACAACGATGAAGCTGAGATTGAAATCCCTGGCGATTTACTAATAAAAAAATGTGCTGATCCTGTTAAAGAGATAGTAAGAGAAGTGTATGGTAATTTATACAGATCGGAAAGAGATCCAAAATTTTTTCAAGATAGAGCAATTCTTAGCCCGAGAAATGCTGACGTGGGATTAATAAATGAATACATGTTGTCAGAAATAAAAGGTAAACATATTTAACGCTTTATACATACGATCTTACACATTAGCTTCATAATGTGATCAACTGAACTTCGTAAAACATTTTTCTAGCTGAGGAACATACATATTTAAGCTCGGACAACATCGATACTTCTGATAAGGGCAAGATTGATGAGAAAGTTTACACACAGGAATATCTTAATAGTATTAAGATTTCAGGATTGCCAAACCATGAATTGAAATTGAAAATAGGGACACCTATTATGTTGCTTCGGAATATTGACCCTAGAGGTGGTTTATGCAATGGAACAAGACTCTTGGTAACACAGTTGGCCAAACATGTTATTCAAGTTAGCCACATAACTGGAGAATATATTAGTCAAAAGGTCTTGATCCCACAAATGTTTTTTTCCCCCACAGAGACAAGATTTCCTTTTAGAATGAGGTGTAGACAATTTCCGTAGCTATCGCCTATGCAATTACTATCAATAAAAGTCAAGGATAGACTTTGCAAAAGGTTGGCCTGTATTTACCAAAACCAGTATTTTCCCATGGACAACTTTATGTGGCTATATCACGTGTTACTTCAAGAGCTGGTTTGAAGATTTTGATAACGGATACAATGGGTTAGCCACAAACCAAGACTTTGAACGTTGTATACAAAACCGTCTTTCAGAATGTAAAGAATTCAATAGTTTTTTTTTTAAGGTTTAGAGTTTTACTATTTAAATGGTTTATTTAATTATTTATTAAATGACATTTTAGTTTACTTATCATTTTCCTATTAATGATTGTCATCATTGTTGAGAATCAAACATAAAACAAATAGAATACAAAACAATAATGGTGTTTGCAGAATTAATGAATTTTAAAAAAAAATACAATTATCCAACTAACCAATTTGATGACTATGAATGCTCTTCCAAAATTAAAAGTTTCTATAATATATTAGCGTTTTGATATTATAAAAAAAAATTAAGTACTCAGCTTTATGAACTTCGCAAACCCGCGCATCGCGCGGATGCCCACCTAGTTTGATGTATGGGGAGAATTCAAATTTGGAAATGTCTGATTTGGGGAGAGAACACAAATTTAAGGTTCATTGATAAACCTGATAAATAATAAATAATTGTGGTGGGGTCTATTTGTTCCAGCCAATAAGACACGTGTTCAGGTGAATAACACATGTCTATCATAATAAGAGTTTGTTTTATTA
The DNA here is from genome assembly GCF_000478725.1 of Eutrema salsugineum. NCBI lineage: Eukaryota > Viridiplantae > Streptophyta > Magnoliopsida > Brassicales > Brassicaceae > Eutrema > Eutrema salsugineum. The sequence continues at coordinate 1,456,132 of NW_006256867.1, forward strand.
TGGACACATGTCGTTTATTGCCACTGAGAATTTAAAACGTAGTTGTGCCTGTATTTTCAGTTATACTTATCATCCACATAGTTATACTTTTAGTGGATATACCTTATTCGTAGAAATATTGAATTGTAAATAAAATACTCTGGTTATACGCTTCATTATTGGTTATAAAATCAATTTATCAATGTGTTCATCCAAAAAAAATCCGAGGAAAATTATGAGACATATTCTTTCTATCATTGATGGCCTAATCTTGACAAAAGTGACTATAGAAGCATAAGACACTTATGGGTCGGGTGTGATGAGATTCATATTATTTGTTCATCATTTTCAATATTTTAAAACAATGGTTCGTAGTCCCTGATAAGTAGTAGCATGAAAACGACCATATTTTCAAATGCTGATTATTATCGTGGTCGTATTTTGACATCTTCAAATTATAAAATCGGTTTAATGGGTATATTGGTGGTTAAGAGGTGGTTAACCTCGTGTAAAACAACGTCACATGAAAATCGGGTTTTTAACTTTTAGATGACATTCTCTGACCTTAAAGTGTGACTTGGTTTAGTTTCACTTTTCTTTTACACAATATTCTCGCTCTTGCCTCTCCTCCCCATTTCATAATTATTTATGTTTGACAGAATAACAAAGGTCCGTACTAAACATTATAACTAGAGCGTAGTTATACCAAGTTTTCATGAGCAAAACTAAACATTTACATTGTTGATACACTTAAAAGCTAGACATCGTTTTATTTTATTTTTTAGCATTGTTTACAAATAATCTGCAAGAAAATAAATAGTCTAAGTAAGAACAAACACTTTGATTTTACATTGAACTTCTGAGAACATCAAAGAACATCAAATATTTGAGAGAGAAAACAATAGAGAAGAACAATGACATTAAGTTCATTGAAAATATTTGAAAGACATTTTTAAATATTCTAATCTATGCCATATCAGAGACCCAAGGTGTGGGCACGATTAACAGATCCACGCTTCGTAGGAAGATTGGATCCTTGGAGATTTCGTTAAAATCCCTAAGGGCCACTTTAGCAGAACAGTAATCTCGTAAGGAATTACTGATTATCTTCTTTAGTATTTCGGTTTTCATCTCGATTGGCAAATCAGAAATCCCTATTTGCTTTGACATAGGAGAGGAAATGTGTTTCAGATACTTCTTGGGTCTATGTTAAATAAAAGAGGACACAACTCTTCGAATCGCCGTTGGAAAACAAAACGACACGTCGTTTGTATTCTTATTTTCACTTTTACCAAGTAATTCCAAGTAAAACAATAAAAATTTCAAAAATAATCGCCTGTTGTACCAAGTAATTCTGATTAAAACATAACATTTCCAAATACAATAGTCGACTGTTGTTGTACCAAGTAATTCCGAGTAAAACAATAAAATTTTCAAAAACAATAGTTATTGTAGTTGTACCAAGTAATGCTGAGTAAAACATCGCATTTCCAAATACAATAGTCGACTGTTGTTGTACCAAGTAATGCCGACTAAAACATCATATTTCCAAATACAATAGTTCAGAGTAACTAAACCACGTTATCACCTACAGTACTTTCAGAAGCACCTGCAGTACTTTCAGAGGCACCTGCAGCTTTCAGCTCCAACATTTTGACCTGCAATAAAATACGAATAAATTCCATAAGATTCAGGGCGACGCTTATTACTCGTCTTCGCCTTCTTCGACTTCGGTCGACGCTCTCCAACAGATGGGATGCTTTTTCTGCTGCTTTGCCCTCCTATTTTTTTTTCGTGTTCCGAGGGAAAAGCACTCTATTGCCTTATATCATTGGAGACAATCCAGTGTGACTTGTGTGGGATTGGATAGATCGTTCTGTTAAAAGCAAACACCCACTGCTCGGTTAAATAATACATCAAACACAAGTCTTCTACATTTATATCCTCTTCTCTGTCTAGCCGCTTCATGTAATGCTCTAGTGCGGCTAAGGTATGGACACACGGATACTTGTCTATATCAAAACACTTGCACGAGCAAGTTTTACTTTTCAAGTTCACCGTGTAATTCATCCCATCGTTTCCAATTATACTGTATTCAATCTGACTGATGTTTAACTCGGTGACAGTTAGCCTCTTTGCTTCAGCACATCTACTGTGAAATATATTCTCGACAAAGGCCACCAGTTTACATCCTGGTGGCATAGAAGCAGCCTCGTTCCTATGATTGTTAAACCACTCACACAACTTCACAACAATCTCATTCATCAAAGGTAATAAGCATAGCTTCCTTGCATCCTTAAATACACTATTCAAGGACTCCACAACGTTACTAGTCTCTAGGTTGTACCTATCTCCTGGAAAATAGCACATGGCCCATTTTGATACTTCTACACGTCTTTCTAGATACTCGGTCACATTAGGATACTTTAATGCCATCCTTGTATAATGATCAAGAAACTCGGCCTCTGTATATTGTCTTGCGCACTCCATGAATGTGTCTGCAACTATTTCTCTATCCCTTGAAACTTGCAATTTCACATTCTGGCTCAGATGCTAGATGCTGTACCCATCTTTAGCTTCCGTGTACACCTCAACTACTGCATTGATGAGACTTGCATTTCTGTCAGAAACAATAATCAATTTAGGACTATCTGGTACAACAGTTTTCAACTCCCTGAAAAACCACTCCTAATTGACATTTTTTTTTCTGCATCAATTACTCCAAAAGCAATCGGATAATGGTGACAATTACCATCCTGACAAGCAGCAAAGATTAGCTGACAACCCATTCTGGCTTTCAAAAAATTTGCATCAACTGTTACCACATTTCTCATTGCTACAAAACCCGTCAATGCAAGCTCCCAAAGCGACAAATAAGAATTTGAATCTTCGTTGTCCGTCCAGTCACACATTGTGTTTTGTACCTTGATTCACCTGCCCTAGCATGTACAAATACGTGTACAGATCTCTATAGCTGTCTTCAGGATAACCACAAATCAGAGATTTAGCTTGCTGTATTCCTCTCCATACGGTAGAGTATGACACATAACCATGACAGCGTGAGGAGTTGTTGTATCTAATTGACCTGGATACACTTCCTTAACAACATATGCAACTAATTCTGGTGTTCCTTTCCTTTGTTTGCTGTTTGTACTCCCACTGGCCCGAGAACAACTATGCATCTTCCGGTATACTGTCACAGAAAAACAGGGTGTATTCGCATCCTTCCAAGCTCGTAAATAACAATTACAACCCGTTTCACCGCATTTCACCACGTATTGCTTCTTATCTGAATTCTTTATTCAGACCAAAACAATTCTGATGCGAAGCTCTATACAATAAATCTATCAAATCTATTTACATGCAAATTGTTGCCCTACTCTCAGATTCATACCATCATCCTATTCAAAATGTTGTGTTTCTACTTCAGCACGGAGACCATCATCAAAATCAAACCGTCTGTATTCTTCCTCCTCGTTATCAAAGTTTTATTTACTATCATTAACTCCATTGTCACGTGATACATCATCACCATCTACTCCATTGTCACATGATACATTATCACCACATTTTCCATTTTCACGTGTTACATCATCACCATCTTTTCCCTCGTCAACATCATCATCAACAACTTCCTCTATCACCGGGACATTTTGTTTATGTTATTCTGCTGAACAGTTGCCTGTGTAAATTGCAAGTACACCATTATTTAATCCACCATTACCTAAATGCAACCCTCCGTAATTGATACCAACTGAACTTACCCTCTCAACTCTAGAAAATTCCTCACCAACTTTAACACATTTGAGGACCTCTACATGAATAATACTTCTGAGTCCCTCTTTATCCAATGAGGTCAGGAACACAGCTAGGTCATCGTTATTCGAAATATAGAATTGTTTCTTAGTTTGCACTAGTACCAGAATGTAACTCAGTTTCAGCTTACTCGAAGATTCGACAATCCCAACCTTCGTGTATATCTTATCCACTAAACCAAAATAAGTAATCTCCCCCAAAATTGATGACTTAAACATTACACCATACATGGAAGCTGGTGCTGAAATCCATTTATCCTACGAAGTTGAAAAATATCCCCCATAATCAAAAAATATGTTCGTAATCATTATCACCTGAAAAAATAACAGATACACCATACTCAGTTGCATAAAGTGGAGTTTCCAGTTGTACGCAAATGATACCATGTTTCCAATTGTTTTCAGTTGTACGCAAGTGATACCAATTTTTACTCTCTCTCGTCCTCATAATTAGTCAACTTGGGGAAAAAACTCTAATATAACTCCCATTTACTGCGGTATAACATTTAAACCTCCAATCCACTAAATATCCGTCCGATTAGCAACCAACCACCAATTTCATAGTCTACAATTCCCTATTCAATAATCGAATTTAATCTCCAATAGTGGTTCTAGGGCAACGACTTCCCAAAATCAGAATGAAGGAAGAAAATCCAACCACATAAATGTCAATTACCTCAATTAGCCTTCAATGTCGGATCAATGCAGAAACATGTCAAGAAGGACTCGACGATCTCTCATTCTCTTGTTCTCTATGTCGCGATCGCTGGGAGAGAAAGCTGGTCAAAGATGGTTTCAAGATGGTCCTCTCGACAAAGCTTGTTCCTGATTGGATAAATTTTTGGCGCCTAATATTTGTTTCCACGCTCCTGATAGGTCAATTTTTGAGACGATCGTTTCTGATTGGCTAGTTGTGCTTATATCTCATTGGCCTAAATTTGTATCGCCGCTCTTGATTGGTTCACCTACGCTAAATTATCATTGGCCGAATTTCTATTTCTATTTTTTTCTATAGAAAATTATAAGGACTAATTGGAGATTTCCAAGCTCATTAAAAGGTGAGAGACCCGCGAAAGATACGAGAGAATGAAGAGTAGACGAGAAAATAAATAATTCCTCAAAGGAGTGTTTTACGTTATTCTTCATTAAAAGGTGAGGGACCCGCGAGAGATACGAGAGAATGAAGAAGTATACGAGAGAATAAAAAATTCTTCAAATGAATGTTTCATATTATTCCTCTAATAAAAGACTAAGACGTTCAACTGGAACTAAGAAGAGAAACAAAACACTATCTATATGGCTGTCATACTAAGAAGAGAAAATGCTCGTTTTATGAATATAAAGACAACCATCTTTCATCCATTATGTATACCAAAATTTATACAGAGCCATACGTGATGGTGCACAAATTAAGGAACCAATTTAAATCCACACCCAAACAAGAAAACTATACAAAAATCATAGAGATAATGATAAATATTATTAGAGTATTGGTGTGACGACTTAGGAGATTTTTTAAAAAGACATATATAGTAAATTGGTGTAACTTGGGAGATTTGAAGAAAAAAAGAATTCAATTAAGAACAAAAACATAATTAAAATACTGTTTTCAAAGGTAGTTAACAAATGAAAACAATGATTTCAACACATTAAAAATCTTTGATTAGCTAATAGTTTTAAACTTTCAAAAGATTCTTAACTTAAATCACCATATTTCTTTTGATGTATTATTATCTTTCAAAACAAATAACTTTTTCTTTCACATCATTTTTAAAAATTAAATGACCATATTTCTTCTGATGTATTATCAGCTTCTTAATTTATTTCCAAAAATATAATAAACCATTTATATTAAGAAAAATTTTACAAAAATAATTCACGCGTAGCACAAAACAATCCTTAGTATATATAAAAGAGATTCGAGTTTTTTCTTGTAGTGAGGTGGTGACAATCTAATCTCAATCTTATCATCGGATACCTGAATATTGAATGAGATCCCAATAACTTTCACTGAAACTTTGCAGTACTAATGATTTCTACATCGTTGTATGTGTAAGGGAGAAAAAAAAAGAATATTGAGAGAATAGAGAGATAAAAGAGAATATGAATGGTTAAAACTAAAATTAGTATTAATACATGATATACAGATATACAGAGAATATTGGTTCTAGTTTACTTTTTTTGGTTAGTTTATTAATTATAAAATTATTGATGGATATTGAATACAATTTCTCATTTTATCAATTATTGAGAGGAAGTTAGATTATTATGAATACGTGCTCGAGATTTCACTTCTTATATATATCTTGTACACTGAACCTTAAATGAAATTGAACATCAATGTTCAAATTCTAATTGTAATTCTTTTTATTTTTAACTTCATCACATATACACCCATCTTGTTTTCCACTTATGTTTTTTCTTTCTAATGCAATTTCAACATTATACCAAAAACAAAAAGTGATAACTTGAAACAGTTAAGAAAAACAATATAAATTTTCTCAATGAAAAATATAAAGAGATACCTGAAATTGAATATCTGTAACTTGTATAGTTTTCTATGATTATCCAGTGGCAAAGATAAAGAAATAGAATCGAGTTTCATCTAATCATCTCGCTGTCAAACAGTCACCCATTATCACAATAACCATCCAAGTTGAATCTCACATTACTTTACTATCTTATTACAACTTATCTTAAAAATCCTCAGCGTCTCAATTTTGTTTTTTTTCCTCATACTATTTGTTTTCTTGATTTTCACAAGAGTCTAAAAGCAAGAGAAGAAAAAATAACCCTCACTAAGTTTATCATTTTCTTTTGATCTTCTACAATTAAAAATGGCAAATTTCATCACATGTTTTTTTTTTTTTTTTGCGCTGGATGGAGTAGTTCTACTGTTGGTTGATTCTAGGTAGATTGTAAGGAAGATCTTATATATATATATATATATATATATATATGAAGATCTACATGCCATGCTATAACTAACAAATACCTAAACAGCCAAAAATTGGTTCGAGCAATCTTATTCACCATCAATCAAAAGATTATCAAATGAATTTTGTTGATTTTATATCACCTAACATTTTTATATCAAAGTTATGCAAATTTAGAGAAACTATGAAATCTTTTTAATTTCAACAGAGGAATATTAATTAAAATTAAATTGGAATTAATGAGGGAAAAATATATGGTCTATCAAATTCTATTTTTATCCATTTCTAACTAATTTATAGGCATTTTTATGGGCGACATTTTCTTCTCTTTTTTTAGAAAAAAATATTCTTTATATACAATACAACGATTAGATGACAGTGTCTATATGTGAAGCATTCCATCAAAGAGAAAGAAATTAAAAGTGAAAATGGTTAAAGGCGTAAGTGTCACTGGTCTTATCACCTATTTGGTGATTTTCTTAATTTTGACAGGTATGATACATTATGATACATTAATCTCGACAAAGTGCGATTTCATACCTGCGTCTGATTTTCATAGTCTTAGACTGAGTAGGGTGTTTTTGTTTTTAAAAGCAAATTCATAACCTTATATATATTTGTTTACGAAATTCATTAGCTAATCTGTATATGGCAAACGCATAAGAAAATAAAGCTTACGCTAGCGTTTAGAATTTGCATATACACTTTGAAAAATTATTCTAATAAACCCAAGAGAGTTATGTTTTCCCAAAAACTAAAAAGAACTTAATTAAATATTTTCTGAATTGTAAACGCAAAAATCATCAATTAAAAACTTAAATTATATATTGTTATCTCATGTACTAAATCTGACATACATGTAAAGTTATGAACCTATTGTTATATGTTAGTATAAAATAAGCTTTGTGTTGTCCTTTATGCAATAAGCCTTTTGAAAGATTTAGGATTTGATAACTTTTTAAAAAAAACATCGTAAAACCGTCGTATAAGGGTCGTAACATTACGACGGTTTTACGACGAATGTTCATTCAACCGTCGTTTAACCATCGTAACGTTGATGACGATCATACATGTAACAGCCGCCGGATTGGCTCCAGATCCGAGGTACGAGGCTATAAATATTGACCTATTACGACGGTTTTACGACGGTTTAATGAACATTCATCGTAAAACCATCGTAATGCTCAAATGCTGTGAACAGGACACATGTCCTGTCATGCACTGGTACAATGGTTATACAACCAAATCGTCGTAGAAACGTTGTAACGTTACGACGATTTCACGACGATCACAAAATCTATATAAGGGACGCGAGTTTTCCTCTTTCATCGCTTATTCCTCACTTCTCTCTCTCTCTCTCTATAAAAAACTCTCTCTCTCTAACTCTCTCTCCCTCCTCTCCCTCCTCTCCCTCCTCTCCAGCCTTAATTTGTAAGTTTTTTTAAAAAGTTTTTTCATTATAATTTATATTTCGTTTAAATTTTAATCCTTAGATAGATATAATTATGGGAATTAGTTAGATTCGAAATTTAGATAGGCCCGAAATTTAGAAATAAATTATATGATTAGTAATTATATTTCATTTAATTTTGTAGATTATTCAGATGGCTCCCCGGACAAAGAGGTTCCACTACCGGGAGATGGTAGATCCGGACGGTACCGCTCCATCCGCCTCAGCTACAGGGTCCGCTATCCCAAAATCCTCGGGAACACAACGAACGTTTTCCCAACCGGTCGTTGTACCACAGCCTGCACCGCCTCCACCACCACCAGCCGAACCAGCAGCCCCAGCACCAGTCGCAGCCCCGATACAGCCTGAACCGTATGCGCAATTTATGGTTCAGGATCTTCTACAACAACCAGGTCGTGAGAGTATGAAGAAACTCGATCCGGATCGAGCTCCAAGGACATTTTGGTACGAATTTTTTTTTTCAATTTTTTTTTTAAAAAAGAATATTTATAATTAATTAAAATATCTAACTAACTTTTTTTATACTGACTAGGTTTACGACGACAACGCAGTCGGTTGTAACGTTGCCGACATCATCAAGAGATTTTTCGTACAACCCTATACCAGCTTGAAGAAGCTGGATCAGGCAACTATTGACACTTAGTTCAAGTGTTTCGCGGGAAGTTATTTAAAATTATGATTTATATTATTATTTTTTTTTTTACAATAGTTATTAACTCTTTGTTTTTTTTCTAGCAAAACTGGCATTGGGAAACTTCCGCACACGGATGTGTGGAGGCGTCCTTCAAAGAGAAGGTCATGTTCCGCCTCAACAACACTGTTTCCGACTGGAAGCAGAAGTGGGAGGTCGACGACAACAAGGCCAAACCGGCGCCAATGGCAGATACCATTTCGGAAGGTCTAGTGCAACATTGGTTGACCCCGCACAACCAGCATATTGCCACCAAGTGTTCCACATCCAGGTATTTTTGTAAATTAAATTAAAATGTGTTTAAATTATAATATTATATAGGTTTAATTAATTACAATTCTAATTACTATATTTTTCAGAAACGCTACTGATGATGCGGGAAATCAAAAAAATCTCCCGCACACTTCCGGTCAGATTCCTTTCGCCGGGAGACGACTTATGATGGTAAATTTTTATTAAGGAATTTTTGTTTTTAAATAACTCTTATTTGTCTTATTAATAATTTCACTTTGATTTTGTTGGTCGAAGAAAAAACGGGAGAGAACTTCCTCCGATGACGAAGGTCTTCGCCGAGACCCATAAGAAGAAGAACGGCGAATTCACGGATCCTCGGGCGGAAGAGATCTACAACGCCGCTTGTGCACGGATCGAGGAGCGGCAGATGCAGCTCACTCAGCAGGCGCCTTCGACGTCTCCCGGAGGTAGCTCGGTCCAATCCACCCCGAAGCTGACGGTGGCAGAGATGGACGAGATCTTCGAAGAGGTAAGTGTATTCTTTTTCCTATTTAGTTTAATTGTAACATTATATTGTACTGAATTTTTTACATAAGTTTTCTACATATTTTCAGGTTGCCCCTAAGAAGAAGGGCCGGGTTTTAGGGATGGAATCCATCCATGATACCCCAGTCGCTACAGGGACTGGTCATATCCGGGCAGAGGATCCGCTTATCCGCCAGGAGATCCATCAGATGCGGACTCAGTATGAGACGAACATCGACCAGTTGTACGGTCTCTTCAAAATTATGGGGGCCGAAAACCCGTTGGTCATGGCGCAGTTGGACAGGTTGCAGGCAGCTGGAGTTGTCGGGTCATCTTCTTCATCTTCTAGGAGGCAACCACCGGTGCAGACGGACGAGGAGATGTTTTGGTCTCTCGGGGTTGATCCTTCTAGAGCCGGGGATCAGGCCCTGGAAGCCTCCAACTGAAGACCTGGGGATCAGACGCCGGAAACCTCCAACCGAAGACCCGGCAAGGAACATGTGGAGCACGATGGGGATCCGGAGCAGGACGATGAGGGGATCGACGACATTAGTTTAGGTTTACATCTTTAGGTTTTTTTTTAATTATTATAATTTTTTTTATTTTGAATTTTAATTAAAATTTAAAATTTAAATTATTTTTATTTGTTATTTAAATTTTAATTCGGATGAATTATTTTTTTTTTAAATTTCATTTATAAAAAAAATCGTATAATCGTCGTATTATATTTATTATTAATTTTAAAATTCGTCGTAGCGCGTACGACCCAATTACGACCAAGTATTCGACGTATATTATACGACGTTTACTACGACGAATATACGTCCGAGTTTTACGATGGTTTTACGACGAATAGAAAAAAAACATTTACGATCGAATTACGACGAATCTTTCGTCGTATATTATACGACGAACCTACGTCGATTTTTAACGACGACTTTACGACGATTACGCTGAAAATAAAATCGAGGTAAATCGATGTAAAGTCGTCGTAAGCCTTACAACGCGTTTATGACGATCTTTTTACGTCGATGTTACGACGAATATAAACCGTCCTAGATTTTACGATGATTTTACGACGAAATATCTTTTACGACGATGGTTTACGACGATTTCGAAACCGTCGCTAGTTCGTCGTAATAAGGCTATTACAACTAACGTACGACGGTTTTGGCCATTGTAAATTGGTGTTTTTCTTGTAGTGTTTCTTTTTTATAGCAAAAAAATGGCATTGGAAAATTTCCTCACACGACCATGTGAAGACGGTGTTCAGAGAGAAGGTCAAGCTGCGCCTCAACAACACCATTTCCGTTTGGAAGAGGAAGTGGGAGGTTGACGGAAACAAGGCAAAGCCGGGGCCTATGGCTGATAGAGCCAGGGAGGGTCTAGTGCAGCATTGGCTAGATCTATATGCCTTGACCATTGTTGCCAAGTGTTCGGGATCCAAATTTGTTTTTAATTTAAAATAATATGTATTTACGGATATATATAATATATTTTTACTTATATAACTAGCAATTTTTTTTTCAAGAATGCTAAAGATGATGCGGGACAACCAAAGAATATCCCACACACTTTCAGTCAGATCTCTTTTGCCGGGGAGTCGTCTTATGATGGTAAGGTTAATTAAAAAGCTATTTTTTTTTTATTTTTCAGTTATTTTTATTTACATTTTCTAATTGATTTTGTAGGTCGAAGAAAACGGGGGAGAAGTTCCTCCGATGACGAAGGTATTCACCAAGATCCACAAGAAGAAGAATGGCGAATTCACGTATCCTCGGGTGGAGGAAATCTACAACGCTGCAGTTGCAAGGATGGAGGAGCGGCAGACAAGCTCTTGCAGAAGGTGCCTCCAACGTCTCCTGGAGGTAGCTTGGCCCAGTCCACACCTGATGGTAGCGGAGATGGAAAATATGAGAATTGGTAAGTTTTAATTTTTTTCCTACTTAACTTCTTTAATAAATTTTCAATAGGCGTTTAACTTATGTTTTCAACATTTTTTTGCAAGTTGCCCCTCGGAAGAAGGACAGGGTTTTAAGGATGGGATCCATCCATGATAATTTTGTCGCTTCTGCGACTGGTCATGTCCGGGCAGAGGATCAGGTGGTTCTTCGGCAGAAGCTGCAGCAGATGTGGATGCTATACGAGACAAAGATCAACTAGTTCTACAGTCTTTTCGACGTTTTGGATGCCGACAACCCTTTGCCCGCGGCATAGTTGGACAAGATGTGAGCATCTGGAGACCTAGGGGCTTCCTCTTCATCTTCGAGGAAGCAACAACCGGTGTAGACGGACGAGGAGATGTTCTGATATCTCGGGGTGGATCTCCTAAAGCTGGGGACCAGACGACGGAAAACTCCAGCCGAGCTGCAGGCAAGCAACCTGCGGGTCAAGACGGGAAGCAGGAGGAAACGGGGATAAACATTAGTGTAGATTTAGGACTCGGTTAGGGTTTTTTTATGTATGTATAAGTATTGTAATTTCTTTTTGATTTTAAATTTTAATTCAATTTTAATAATAATAATAATTTTTTTTCCAAAACATTGTATAATCATCATAATTATATATATTATTATTTTATGATATCGTCGTAAATTCGTCGTAATATTACGACGAATCAACAACGAATAAAAAAATATTATACGACGTCGCTACGATGGTTTTTGCATCGTATAATATACGACATAGATCCGTTAATTTTTACGATGATTTTATGACGGTTACGATGGTAAACAAATCGATGCAAATCAACGTATATTTGACGTAATTTTACGACCATTTTGGTCATCGTAAAATTGTTGGTAATAATACGACAATTTTACGATGGAATTATTACGACGATTTTACGACGGTTTAATACTGTTATAAAATTTACGATGATTTTATGACAAAATATCTTTTATGACGACGCGGTTACGAGGGTTTCGAAACCGTCGCAAGTGCGTCTTAATAGGTGTTTTATAACGATTTTATAATGGTTTTGGCTTTTGTAAAATAGTGTTTTTCTTGTAGTGAGGTGGTGGCAATCCAATCTTAATCTTATCATCGGAGACTTGAATATTGAAACCAAGATCCAAATAGCTTTCACTGAAACTTTGCAGTACTATTGATTTCTACATCGTTGTATGTATAAAGGAGAAAAAAAATATTGAGAGAATAGAGAGATGAAAAAGAATATGTATGGTTAAAGCTAAAATTGATATTAATACATGATATACAGAGAATATTGGTTCTAGCTTATTTTTTAGTTAATTTATTAATTATAATTTTTTTGATGGATATTGAATACAATTTCTCATTTTATTAATCATTGAGAGGAAGCTAGATTATGAATACATGCTCGAGATTTCACTTCTTATATATCTTGTACATTGGAACCTTAAATGAAATTGAACATCAATGTTCAAATTGTAATTGTAATTCTCTTTATTTTAACTTCATCACATATACACCTGAACTTACCCTCTCAACTCTAGAAAATTCCTCACCAACTTTAACACATTTGAGGACCTCTACATGAATAATACTTCTGAGTCCCTCTTTATCCAATGAGGTCAGGAACACAGCTAGGTCATCGTTATTCAAAATATAGAATTGTTTCTTAGTTTGCACTAGTACCGGAATGTAACTCAGTTTCAGCTTACTCGAAGATTCGACAATCCCAACCTTCGTGTATATCTTATCCACTAAACCAAAATAAGTAATCTCCCCCAAAATTGATGACTTAAACATTACACCATACATGGAAGCTGGTGCTGAAATTCATTTATCCTACGAAGTTGAAAAATATCCCCCATAATCAAAAAATATGTTCGTAATCATTATCACCTGAAAAAATAACAGATACACCATACTCAATTGCATAAAATGGAGTTTCCAGTTGTACGCAAATGATACCATGTTTCCAATTGTTTTCAGTTGTACGCAAGTGATACCAATTTTTACTCTCTCTCGTCCTCATAATTAGTCAACTTGGGGAAAAAAACTCTAATCTAACTCCCATTTACTGCGGTATAACATTTAAACCTCCAATCCACTAAATACCCATCCGATTAGCAACCAACCACCAATTTCATAGTCTACAATTCCCTATTCAATAATCGAATTTAATCTCCAATAGTGGTTCTAGGGCAACGACTTCCCAAAATCAGAATGAAGGAAGAAAATCCAACCACATAAATGTCAATTACCTCGATTAGCCTTCAATGTCGGATCAATGCAGAAACATGTCAAGAAGGACTCGACGATCTCTCATTCTCGTGTTCTCTCTGTCGCGATCGCTGGGAGAAAAAGCTGGTCAAAGATGGTTTCAAGATGTTCCTCTCGACAAAGCCTGTTCCTGATTGGATAAATTTTTGGCGCCTAATATTTGTCTCCACGCTCCTGATAGGTCAATTTTTGAGACGATCGTTTCTGATTGGCTAGTTGTGCTTATATCTCATTGGCCTAAATTTGTATCGCCGCTCTTGATTGGTTCACCTACGCTAAATTATCATTGGCCGAATTTCTATTTCTATTTTTTTCTATAGAAAATTATAAGGACTAATTGGAGATTTCCAAGCTCATTAAAAGGTGAGTGATCCGCGAAAGATACGAGAGAATGAAGAGTATACAAGAAAATAAATAATTCCTCAAAGGAGTGTTTCACGTTATTCCTCATTAAAAGGTGAGAGACCCGCAAGAGATACGAGAGAATGAAAAAGTATACGAGAGAATAAAAAATTCTTCAAATGAATGTTTCATATTATTCCTCTAATAAAAGACTAAGACGTTCAACTGGAACTAAGAAGAGAAACAAAACACTATCTATATGGCTGTCATACTAAGAAGAGAAATTGCTCGTTTTATGAATATAAAGACAACCATCTTTCATCCATTATGTATACCAAACTTTATACAGAGCCATACGTGATGGTGCACATATTAAGGAACCAATTTAAATCCACACCCAAACAAGAAAACTATACAAAAATCATAGAGATAATGATAAATATTATTAGAGTATTGGTGTGACGACTTAGGAGATTTTTTAAAAAGACATATATAGTAAATTGGTGTAACTTGGGAGATTTGAAGAAAAAAAGAATTCAATTAAGAACAAAAACATAATTAAAATACTGTTTTCAAAGGTAGCTAACAAATGAAAACAATGATTTCAACACATTAAAAATCTTTGATTAGCTAATAGTTTTAAACTTTCAAAAGATTATTAACTTAAATCACCATATTTCTTTTGATGTATTATTATCTTTCAAAACAAATAACTTTTTCTTTCACATCATTTTTTAAAATTAAATGACCATATTTCTTCTGATGTATTATCAGCATCTTAATTTATTTCCAAAAATATAATAAACCATTTATATTAAGAAAATTTTTACAAAAATAATCCACGCGTAACACAAAACAATCCCTAGTATATATAAAAGAGATTCGAGTTTTTTCTTGTAGTGAGGTGGTGACAATCTAATCTCAATCTTATCATCGAAGACCTGAATATTGAAACCGAGATCCCAATAACTTTCACTGAAACTTTGCAGTACTATTGATTTCTACATCGTTGAATGTGTAAGGGAGAAAAAAAAGAATATTGAGAGAATAGAGAGATGAAAGAGAATATGTATGGTTAAAGCTAAAATTAGTATTAATGCATGATATACAGAGAATATTGGTTCTAGCTTATTTTTTAGTTAGTTTATTAATTATAAATTTTTTGATGGATATTGAATACAATTTCTCATTTTATTAATCATTGAGAGGAAGCTAGATTATGAATACATGCTCGAGATTTCACTTCTTATATATCTTGTACATTGGAACCTTAAATGAAATTGAACATCAATGTTCAAATTGTAATTGTAATTCTCTTTATTTTAACTTCATCACATATACACCTATCTTGTTTCCCACTTATGTTTTTTCTTTCTAATGCAATTTCAACATTGTACCAAAAACAAAAAGTGATAACTTGAAAAATTTAAGAAAAAAAATATAAATTCTCTCAATGAAAAACACAAAGAGATACCTGAAATTGAATATCTGTAACTTGTATAGTTTTCTATGATTATCCAGTGGCAAAGATAAAGAAATATATTCGAGTTTCATCTAATCATCTTGCTTTCAAACATATACTCATTATCACAATAAATAACCATCCAAATTGACTGTCACATTACTTTACTATCTTATTACAACTTATCTTAAAAAATTTCAGTGTCTTAATTTTGTTTTTTTTTTCTAAGAAAATTTGTTTTCTTGATTATCACAAGAGTCTAAATGCGAGGGAAGAAAAAATAACCCTCACTGAGTTATTTTCTATCGTCGACAAAAAAAAAAATCATTTTCTATCATTTTTTATCTTCTATAAATAAAAATGGTAAATTTCATCACATTTTGTTTTCACGCAAGATGAAATAGTTTTTTTATACGGTTAGTTGATTCTAGGTAGATTGTAAGAACATATTTATTGGGATATCTCAATGGCAGGACCGGATCTGAGATTTTGGGGGCTTGAAACAAAAAAAGAAATGAGGACTACTTATTTGATTTTCTAAAAAGAATATTTCAAATAAAAAATATTTCTATGGGCTGGACTGGACTAAAAATTTGGAGGCTAAGACAAATGTTTTAATGGGTTTGGCCCAGATCCGGCCCTACTCAATGGATATCTCAGATTAAAATATAATAAAAAATAAAGGAAAAAAAAACATTTAGAAAAGAAAATATTGAAGATGATCTTCATTTATTCAAATGAGAAGTTTTGAAAACATGAGAATCTCTTGAGAACTCCTTGAGAATCTCTCTTAAAATACATTTCATTTTCTTATTGAACCATACACTTATGTGATTAATCAAATATTTAAAATTTAAAATACCAATTAAATAGTTTATATGTTATTCTTTTTATTTATTATTTTTATATATTAAATAATTTTTAATTACTATTAGTTAAAGTTAATGTAATATAATTTAATAATGTTTTATTAATACAATAATATTAGATTTCAGGCAAAAAAATCTGAGATTTGAAAAATTAAAATCTGATATTAATAACTATAATTTTTATTTTTCCCCTGATATATATATTAAAGTCTGAGATTTGATAATGTGAAATCAGATTTTTGAGACATTACTAATCTAAGATATTATAAATTTTTACAAAATTAATAAATATTATCTAGATGAGATATTTTAATGAATATTTCACCAATAGAGGTAAAAAAATTTGTGATGAGATTCTCAAAAAAAGAAATTTCTTAAAATACTAATATTATATTTATGAGATATTTTTAGAGTATCTCACCAATAGAGATGTTCTAAAGAAAATCTTATATAGATGAAGATCTACATGCCATGGTACAATTAACATATACCTAACCAGCCAAAAAATGGTTCTAGCAATCATTCATTATTCACCATCAATTAAAAGAACATCAAATGAATTTTGTCGATTTTAAATCACCTAATATTTTTATATCGTAGTTATGCAAATTTAGAAAAATATGAATTTTTTTTTTGTATTTTGTGTCAACAGAGGAATATTAACTGAAACTAAATTAAATTAAAATAGGATATTTTGGGGGGTGGGGGAGGGGGGTGGGGAATATATGCTCCATAAAATTCTATTTTTATCCATTTCTAATTAATTTATAGGTATTTTTCTGGACGAAATTTTCTTCTCTTTTTTAAGTAAAAAAAATTCTTTATATACAACGATTAGATGACAGTGTGCATGTGAAGCATTCCATCAAAAAGAAATAAATTAAAAGTGAAAATGGTTAAAGGCGTTAGTGTCACTGGTCTCATCACCTATTTGGTGATTTTCTTAAGTTTGACAGGTATGATTCATTATGATATATTAATCTCGTCAAAGTTTGATTCATTATTGGCGTTTGATTTTCTGAATAGTCTTAGACTGAGTAGTGTGTGTTTTTTTTTCAAATAAATTCATGACCTTAAATATGTGTTTACGAAATTCATTAGCTAATCTAATCTGTAAATGGCAAACGCAAAAGAAAATAAAGCTTCTCCTAGCGTTTAGAATTTGCATATACACTTTAAAAAAATTATTTTAGACCAAAAAGAGTTATGGTTTCAAAAACTAAAAGAACTTAATTATATATATTCTTAATTGTAAACGCAAACATCAATTAAAACCTAATATGATTTGTTAATTTTATATAAATTCAAATATGTGTTTCTATAAAAATGAATATTTTTTACCTATCGATCAATAATGCAATAGGAATATCAAGAGGAAAGACTCCAAGTCGTTATGCAGTGTAGCAGGAGTAGCATACGTGGCGCCTGGAGGTTATTTCAAGGGAATATGCGAAGAAGATTGCAAGCGTGGTGGTGTTTATACAAGAGGCAGATGTGAAGTTAACGAGCAGAAACAACCAGTTTGCTTATGTTTTGCTTGCAAAAATAAGGCGTAGATCTAAGAATATCTTAAAATCTACCTTCAATTTATAACTTAAAAAAAAAAAACTTTTTCGTATTAACAAAAAAAAAAGTTATTCATTATTATCACCATCGATAATAAAAAAGGTAACATGATTTATTGTTTACTTGATCCACCATTGTTTGCAAAACTTACTTTGCGATAGTTCTTAATTAATCCAAATTAACACTCAGCATTGTCATTAACAAGTGATTGTTGTTCCAGACTCCGAGCCAACTGAGATCTGATTGGGTCCTTTAAAGGCACCTATGTGTTCTTACTTTACAGTTTATAGTATTTGGTTTATGAGAACTTGTTCACACACACCCACACGATCTAATTTATCTTCTCTAGTAAAATTTCTTACTCCTATTATTGACTGCGACATTGTCTTATTGATTGCACATTTGCAACTATGTAGCTGAGATTTCTTGACTTGAGTGTTCTATCTTATTAAGCTAGGAAGCTAGTTCATGAATATTGATATATCATGGTTTTTATGGTTTTTAACCAAGGTATAGGTCTTATTTATAGAATATTTTTAGTGTTTTTCGAGGTTTTTGGAGTCTTTACAGGTCATAGGTACGTTTAGAGATTAACTAGAGATTTTGGAGCACTTTCGAGCTAAATCAGGATCAAATTCGTGAAAGATGAATTATGTGCTTTAGTGTCGCTCGACACCATGAAGAGTGACGCTCGACACCGATCGCAGAAATAAGGAAAACGTGATTTTGTCTCCTATTTGAAGGAGTTGGGCCCAAAAGTCTCCAATAATTACAAGGAAGCCCAACACGTGATTTTTAGTATTTATTAGGGTTTTTAACCACCAATATGGATACCTTAGATTTTCTTTGAGAGAGCTTTTGGGGAGACAAGTCTGAAACTCTGTTCCGGAGAGAGAATATTTCGAACCCCTGTTTATTTATCTATTTACTGTTTTCTGCAATCTATTCAAACATGTTCATTGCTTCAATCTCCATGTCTGAGTAGTTTGCTTGTTAGGTTTAGAGTTCTCATAAAGGATTTCATTGGAAGTTGGATTGATTGATTAGTTAGGGTTCATTATCTATTTAGTTCTTCACTATAGGTTGTTCTTAAAGCTAAGTCTGGACTGGCCACCTAGAACTTAGATCATTAGGTTAATTGATTGACACGAAAGTGTAATTGAATAACTGGAAAGAACCTAGGGTGAGCAAAGTAGCTATTCGCAAAAGAATTTGGTTTAGATACTTTGTGAACATATCGAACTTGAGCATTAAAGCTGGTTTAAATCTTTAGGGTTTGCAAAGGAATTTGGAATTCTAGGATTTCAACTTAGATAATTCTCACAACGGAAGTTGGTTAATTATAATTATGTGATTCGAATTCAAGAACCGCGCTTAAACCTGAACCTTGATTAATCGATTGTTCTACATTCATTGATTTCCTGAGAAACGCCCTAGACCTAATATCCATCCATCTGAATCTTACAAACGTTTATAATGCTTCGTTTTATTGCATCATGTTTGCTTCTCATTAATCTGCTTAGCATAATTCAATTTCTAATAGGTTTATTGAGCGAATCTCTCGTCTCTGTGGTTCGACCCCTACATACTACAATTGCACATCTCTGCTCTTGCAGAGTATCTCTAGGGATTAAACTTTGAGCAGATCAAGTTTTGGCGCCGTTGCCGAGGACTTGATTTTCGCCATTAGACTTTAGTTCTTGAGTTTCGACTAAGTTTTTTTTTAGTGTCGCGCGACACCAGTCGTTTTTGTTTAATTTTATTTTTACTTTGTTATTTACATTGCTCTTTCTCTTTTTCTCAGAAACTAGCAGAGACGGAGAACGCATTGGCATTGGTTCGTGATGATGCTGAACTCTGGAGAGACCAAGTTGGTCATGTGTGTAATGAGAGAGGCCAGCGACTTGATGGAGAGGGTAACATCATCACTGGGTGACTACAACAGACCTGAGCAATTCTATGCAAATAGGTCTGCGATTCGCGCTCCTGCATTTCAGAGGAATGACTTTGAGCTCAAACCTGTGTACTACACTCTTGTGGGTCAGCATCCTTTTCATGGTCTTTCTCATGAGCACCCGATGGATCATATAGAGAGGTTTGAGGACTTGGTCACCAGCATTAAATACAATGGAGTGTCCAATGATTACCTTTTCTGCAAGCTGTTTCCTTATTCTCTTGCTGGAGAAGCAGCTAACTGGCTGAAGCAGTTGGAGCCAGGATCATTGACTACTTGGGAGGAGACCAGAAACGCCTTTCTGCATAATTTCTATGATGATGCCAGGTCTGAAGAGTTGAGACTCAAAATCTCAACGTTTTCTAAGGGACCAACTGAGGCGTTCAAAGCTGCTTGGGTGAGATTCAAACCGTACCAGCGAGATTGCCCTCATCATGGTTTCAGCGATGTGCAGATGTTGGGTATTTTCTTCAGGGGTGTTGATTGAAGGTATCGGATGGCTCTTGATGCTGCAAGCAATAAGAACTTCAACACCAGATACCCTGAAAACGCTGTTGTGCTTATTGAGAACTTGGCATCTAGCAATAGTACCAAGAATGCAGACTATCAGCGAATGAAGCAGGCTGGGAACATGGATGGATCGCAGATTGCTGAGGTGAAGGCTAAGCTAGAGTCTAAGCATAGCCTTCTTGTGGGTAAGAAGTATGTCAGATTCTCTATAGATGTTGAGAGTTTTGAACTTGAGGAAGAGGATGTTAACTTCATCAATGGAGCTGGATTTCAAGGTCAGAGATTTGGTACTCAGCAAGGAAACATGAATTACAATGGAAATAATCAGAGGAGTAACTTCACAGGTAATCATAACTCTTCTGGTTACAACTCCAGACCTGATCAGTACCAGACATCCTACTCCAACAACAGTTTTTCAAGGAATTATGGTTCTCCTCCTCCTCAAACTCCAGATAATGAAGTGAAGTCTATGCTAGAACAGATTCTGTAAGGTCAGCAGAAGATGACAGTGGACTTTAATGGGAAGATTGATGCTCTGTATCTGGATCTGAATGGAATAATTGAAGTTCTGAACACTCATGTCAAGAAGCTTGATACTCAGGTTGCTCAGACTGCAGACTCTGTAGAAAGGCAAGAAGGATTCCTTCCTGGAAAGACTGATACCAATCCTAGGCATTACTGCAGTGTCATTTCATTAAGGAGTGGTAAAAAGTTGACTCCTGTGCTTCAAAATGGTGTTTCTGATGATGAAATCGTGGAGTTTGACGAATCTGAAGAAAATTTAAAAACTCAGAGCCAGTGTCGAGCGACACCATCTCTAGTGTCGCGCGACACCACTCGCAGAGCGAAGCTGAAGTTGTTCAGAATCCAAAACCAACAGAAGAAAGAGTCTAAAAACCTAATATTCCTTACCTAAGGAGTCCTAAGAAATCTAAACAGGAGTTAGATGCTGCTAGATGCAAGGCTTTGATGGAGAAGCTTGTGATTGAGATTCTTTTAGTTGATGCTGTGAAGATTAATCCTGTTCTTAGGCGTTATGTGAAGAGGATGGTGACTAATAATCTGAGTCATGAGCAAGGAGTGATGATGATTTCTGAACATGTCAGTGCTGTGATTCAGAATAAGGTTCCAGAGAAGCTCTCGGACCCAGGAAGCTTTGTTTTGGACTGCTCTATTTTCTCGGAGAGGTTCAAGAGATCGCTGTGTGATCTTGGTTCAAGTGTTAACCTAATGCCACACTCTATAGTTGTTAACCTTGGGATGACTGATTTCAAGTCAACTAAGATCTCTTTGATCCTAGCAGATCGATCTAAAAGAATCCCAATAGGTGTCTTGGAAGATGTTCCGACTAAAGTTGGTGATTGCATAATTCCTACAGATTTCGTGGTTCTGGAATATGGAGAGAAACCCAAAGATCCTCTTATCCTGGGAAGATCGTTTTTAGCTACAACTGGAGCAGTAATTGATGTCAAGCATGGTAACCTTGATCTCCACTTGGGAGATACCATCATGACTTTTAAGATGGAGAAGCTGAAGAATTCAACCATAGATGGTCAGACATTCCAAGTCAGTGCAATACTTGAAGTGCTAGTTGGAGAACTGAACGTGTTTCATGCTGAGAAAGTGAAAGATCAACCTGAGTTGACGAAAACATTTACAGAACCAGTGACTGCTGTTGATCAGGAAGCTCAAAACATCTCACTCAATTCATCTCCACCAAAGCAAAGGTACGCACCTCTTGAGCCTAATCCTAATTCTTGTGATATCATCAAAGCTGATTTGAAAGATGCAGACTCTGTCTCACGACGCAAGTTACGAGATTATCGTAGAGCACTTGGTTTTTCCATTGATGATATTGCAGGGAATAGGTTAAAGCCGTCCAAACACAGATCTCACCCTAGTGTTATTCCTGCATTCCTTGGACGACCTTATGCGCACAACGCTTACACACCACCATGGATGAGATGACTTTCACAGAGGTATTCTTTGCCACTGTCTGATCCACCAGATGCATAGTCTATCCATAGTCAAGCTAATGATTTTAAACAAGCGCTTGGTAGAAGGCAATCCACTGGTAAGTCTGTCATAAATCTTTTTGTTTCCTTTTATTTTTGTTTTTGGTTTTCGTGTTTTAGGTGAAGCAGAGGCTGGTGTCGAGCGACACCATCATCAGTATCGCCTGTCACTTGCTTCTGAAAAAAATATTAGGAAATCAGGAAATCGGAGTCAAACCAGAAATTCGGAATGGTCTGCTGCAATTCGGTACGAGGAGAATAAGTATCACACGACACCATCATCAATGTCGGTCAACACCATTGAAGCAGCCAGGTAAGATCTCCGTTTTTACTGTGTTTCTCTGTTTCCTTTCTTTTGTTTGACCAACTTCGGACTAGATAACACTGGGGACAGTGTTGTTTAAGTCTGGGGGAGGTAGTCGCTGACATTGTGTTTGTTTTTCTTAAGAGTCAGTTGTGTCAAATTAATTTTGAGTCAAAACCTGTTGGAGATTATGATGCTTTTCCTGGAATTATTTTGCTGACCTTTCATCTAAGTGATCACTCCTGCAGATTCAGTCTAGATCCGACTAACGAAAAATTCAAAGGCTGACCAGTTGACTAGAGGCGTCCATGTTTCCAACAGAGTCCACTAACCTGAGCTAATTTCTGAACTCTTTCTTTTACCTCATTGATGTGACTGATGTTCATAGAGCTTGATTCCTCGTTCATACTTGACAAATAAAAGCCTGTGTGAAATCTTATGTTGGTGCTTCTCTCCCTTGTGACGAGCTAAAAAAAAGTGAAGAAAAAGAAAGAAAAAAGCGAAAAGATTGAGATGATTTTCGCTTAGGAGTGAAGGGCTAGGAAAATTTCCAAGGATCCCATTATTTCACTTCTAAGTAGGAATGATCACACAAAGGAAGGAAGCGAGGGGTAGGAAAGTTTCCTATGACCCCATTATTCGCTGAAAACCTTTGATACAAGATAAGGAGTCAAATCGGGGACTCGATGGCAAACACCATCAGTACTCGCAGTTTTAACCTTATCGTGTATATGTCATAAAAAAGATGATGAGTGTGCAAAAAAAAATAAGTGTGGGGAGAGAAAAATACCAAAGTATGTATGGCTGATTTGTTTGAGTATAGTACGAGAAAGAATCTAGAAGGTTTTTGGCATCTGAATCATCAGTGAGACCCAGCGATGAGGGTTTATGGACAATGTTGTGGAATTTTGGACTTAATCTGGAAAGCTGTGAATGTCTGCGGAGAAGTACATGGTGGTTGGATTTGGAATGATGAAGCAGTATTTGAGTTGCAGGGTGATCGGTCAAAAGCGATGTTCTGGTGATGGGTTGAGTCTCCGTGTTTTCAAACCTCTTTCTCTTATTTGGTATTCTGTTTGCTTGAGGGCAAGCAAATGCTAAGTCTGGGGGAGTTGATATATCATGGTTTTATGATTTTTAACCATGATATAGGTCTTATTTATAGAGTCTTTTTAGTGTTTTTCGAGTCTTTTGGAGTCTTTACAAGTCATAGGTACGTTTGGAGCTTAACTGGAGATTTTGGAGCACTTTGGAGCTAAATCAGGATAAAGTTCGTGAAGGATGAAATATGTGCTTTAGTGTCGCTCGACACCATGGAGAGTGACGCTCGACACCGATCGCAAAAATAAAGAAAACGCGATTTTGTCTCCTATTTGAAGAAGGAGTTGGGCCCAAAAGTCTCCAATAATTACAAGGAAACCCAACACGTGATTTTTAGTATTTATTAGGGTTTTTAGCCACCAATATTGATACCTTAGATTTTCTTTGAGAGAGCTTTTGGGGAGACAAGTCTGAAACTCTGTTCCGGAGAGAGAGGATTTCGAACTCCTGATTATTTATCTATTTACTGTTTTCTGCCATCTATTAAAACATGTTCGTTGCTTCAATCTCCATATCTGAGTAGTTTGCTTGTTAGGTTTAGGGTTCTCATATAGGATTTCATTGGATGTTGGATTGATTGATTAGTTAGGGTTCATTATCTATTTAGTTCTTTGTCATAGGTTGTTCTTAAAGCTAAGTCTGGACTGACCACCTAGAACTTAGATCATTAGGTTAATTGATTGACACGGAAGTGTAATTTAATAACTAGAAAGAACCTAGGGTGAGCAAAGTAGCTATTCACAAAGGAAATTGGTTTAGATACTTTGTGAACATATCGAACTTGAGCATTAAAGCTGGTTTAAATCTTTAGGGTTTGCAAAGGAATTTGGAATTCTAGGATTTCAACTTTAATAATTCTCACAACGAAAATTGGTTAATTATAATTATGTGATTCGAGTTCAAGAACCGTGCTTAAACCTGAACCCTGATTAATCGATTGTTCTGCATTCATTGATTTCCTGAGAAACGCCCTATACCTAATCTCCATCCATCTGAATTTTACAAATGTTTTTACTGCATCGTTTTATTACATCTTGTTTGCTTCTCATTAATCTGTTTAACGTAATTCAATTTCTAATAGGTTTATTGAGCGAATCTTTCGTCTCTGTGGTTCGACCCTTACATACTATAACTGCACATTTATGCTCTGCATGCAGTAGCTCTATGGATTGAACTTTGAACATATCAAATATGTTCTCAAAAATTCAATTCTTATATTCTTGTTACACTGAAACCTTAAGTAAAACTGGAATCAATGTTCAAGTTCTAATTGCAATTCTCTTCTTTATTTTTTTTTTAATTCTTCATTACATATACGTCCATCTTGTTTTTCATTTATGGCTTCTTTTACTCCTACTTTTTTTTTAATGCAATTTCAACACTATACCAAAAAACAAAAAAAAAGTGAAAACTTTAAACAGTTTAGAAAAGTAATACAATTTCTCCCTACGGCATGAAATGATGTGCAAATGCTCTTAGATTTAGAATATTTTGGGTAATATTTTTTAGATTCTCACTTGAAATGTTTTCATATGATTATGGATCCTCTTTAGATGGTCTCTAGAGTAATATTAATAAGACAATACGTTACAAGGTTCGGACATCCATAGTAAGATGCTAAAACTCCACCTTTATGTATTACCAAAAGACTTAGTAGTTTCTCGAATCCAATTATAAATTCAAAATCTACATATGGATTATGACTTTTTTTTATAGTAACAGTATTATTCATTTCGTCATCAATCGTCTATCGATGATAAAAAACTTAAAAAGAATTTATTGTTTACTAGATTCACCACTGTTTACAGTCACTTTCAAAATTTACTTTGGGATAGTTCTGACTCCAAACTTCCGAAACGAACCGGTTTAATCATTTTCGATCTGGTCAACAACCGACCGAACCAGACCGAAATTAAATACACGCGTGGACTTTGATTCCCTGGAACACCTTTCTTCCTCCTTCCACCGATCATCCGTCATTGCTTCCCCTTTTTGTTCTATTTTCTGTTAATTTCATCGGAATTTTTTGAATTTTGAGATGATGGACCGAGGAGCTTTGGTGTTTTCTTCTTCTACCTGTTACGTTCCTCTCCGATGTCCTCAAACAAGAAAGGGTTTTTCTTTCCGGGATATATTCGAGCCGAGCAAGAAGCTAAGCAGTAATCTCCAATTGAGAAATTCTTCGGTTTCTGCGTCTTCTCCGGCGAATACGGTTGCGAAATGCAACGTGTTCGACTACGCGGAAACTGCTGAGAATCTGGTCGGCGATAAGCAGTTTGTGCGGTGGTTCCGTGAAGCGTGGCCTTATTTGTGGGCTCATCGTGGCTGCACCTTCGTCGTTGTTATCCTCGGCGAGATCTTATCGGGTCCTTACTGTGATGCCGTTTTAAAGGCACCTCTTTTACCTCTTCTTACTCGTCAGTGTTTTGTTTCTGAGCAATATTATTGCATGCAAGGTGTTTGATTGTTTGTCTTGCTTTAATTTGAATATCTAATTTGTCTTCTCTAAGTGAAATGCGTGACCTTTAAACCTCAAATATTTCACATTGTTTTGAGAAGAAGCTTGTTTATGATGTTTGCTTTGCTTATAAACCAAAGTGAAATCAGTTTTTGACATATGTGTGCAGGACATTGCATTTCTTCATCATCTGGGCATTAGGTTCGTCCTAGTTCCTGGGACTCAAGTGCAAATCGACCAGCTTCTAGCTGAGAGAGGTCAGAAAACTAACCTTAGCCTCTACTCTTATGATTGGCTTCTCGAGATATTTGCCTGTTTAGAACCTCTCAGTCACTATAGTTATCTTGCTTGTAAAATACTCAAACAAGTTTCTTAGATCTTCTGGTCTAGGCTACATTTTTTTTTTGTAGATATCTATATATGATGTTAGTGATTTCTTCAGTTAGTGATGGCGAATTTTGTGACTTTATTGTTAAATAGTTGAATGTGATAATTTCTTGAATCGTCTTCTAGCATGTTCAGATGGAGCCTAAGGTGTATCAGTTGCAGGACGCGAGCCTACATATGTGGGTCGTTACAGAGTCACAGACGCAGCATCTCTGCAAGCTGCCAAGGAAGCAGCAGGAGCGATATCGGTAATGATTGAAGCCAAACTATCTCCCGGACCTTCCATTTGCAATATACGCCGACATGGTGATAGTAGTCGTTTGCACGAAACTGGTGTTAGGGTTGACACTGGTAACTTCTTTGCAGCAAAGGTGAGTGTTCCACTATCTTGATTTGTTAACTATGAATTGTCAATTTTTGTCATGTTCGTTCTGATAAATTATCATGGCAGAGAAGAGGTGTTGTTGATGGTGTTGATTTTGGATCAACTGGTGAAGTGAAGAAGATAGATGTTGATCGGATCCGTGAGAGGCTCAACAGTGGTTCTGTAGTTTTACTGAGGAACTTGGGCCATTCCAGCTCCGGAGAAGTCTTAAATTGCAAGTATGCTCTGTTTCTTAGTAATAAATTACTTGTTTAAGACCTTAAAGACATGACTTTGCTTACTCTGATATTGGGACATTACTTCTACTCTGCAGTACCTATGAGGTCGCTACAGCCTGTGCTTTAGCTATAGGAGCAGATAAGCTTATTTGCATAATGGACGGGCCAATTCTTGATGAGAATGGACATCTTGTTCGCTTCTTGACTCTCCAGGAAGCAGATACGTTAGTCAGGAAACGTGCACAGCAAAGCGAGATAGCTGCCAATTACGTAAAGGCTGTTGGGGATGGAGGCATAAGCAGTTTTCCTGAACCTCTTGGTTACAATGGGATGGTAATGACTTCAAACAATCACAATGGCAGAGGAATTTGGGAAAAACACACTCCTGTTTTTCAAAATGGCGTTGGATTTGACAACGGAAACGGGTTATGGTCTGGGGAGCAAGGTTTTGCAATAGGCGGTGAGGAGAGACTTAGCCGTTTGTACGGATATCTTTCTGAACTAGCTGCAGCTGCGTTCGTCTGCAGAGTGAGTCCTTGACCTGACCCTTGTGCTCTGTTCATTTACTTTTTAAGGATTCCAAATTTTCTGATTCCTTGATGTGTTGAAAGGGTGGTGTCAAAAGAGTTCACTTGTTGGATGGTACTATAAGTGGAGTGCTATTGTTGGAGCTTTTTAAAAGAGATGGGATGGGGACTATGGTGGCAAGGTATACACAACAGTTTTCAATTTGGAACCGTTCAAAGTTATGATTTTTCTTACACCATTCATGTCACAGTGATGTATACGAAGGAACCCGAGAGGCGAAAAAGGAAGATCTTGGTGGAATCAGACAGATAATCAAACCTCTGGAAGAATCTGGGACTTTGGTTCGTAGAACTGATGAGGAGGTTAGCCTTAGGTTTCACTTTCTCTATGTTTTTTTTTGTGTGTGTGTGTAAGCATCAAAGTGCTAACCGGTTTTTGGTGTTCAGTTACAGGGAGCTTTGGATTCGTTTGTGGTTGTGGAAAGGGAAGGACAGATAATCGCTTGTGCAGCTTTGCTTCCTTTCTTTGAAGACAAGTGTGGAGAAGTTGCAGCTATCGCAGTCGCATCAGATTGCCGTGGACAAGGCCAAGGAGATAAACTGCTCGGTATAATCCACATAACTGGTTTCAAATCCAACAGTTAAAGAGAAATACTGGTTTTTGTTGACTGTGAACGTTATTTGCAGATTACATTGAGAAGAAAGCGTCAGCTCTCAGACTCGAGATGCTATTTCTGTTGACAACGAGAACCGCAGACTGGTTTGTGAGACGCGGGTTTCAAGAGTGTTATATCGAGATGATACCTGAAGCTAGGCGAGAAAGAATCAATCTTTCGAGGAGATCAAAGTATTACATGAAGAAGTTATTGCCAGACAGGAGTGGGATTTCAGTTGTTCGACCATTTCAGGGCGGTTCTTGAGAGCTTCTTGATGAGGAAATGATCCGAACACACAGAGCAAATGTAATTAACCTCTTAATCACTATCCGTGTGCGATTAAATTGTTTAATTAAGTCTTTATCTAGACGACTGACCAAACGTCGATATTCCAAGTGTCGATATTCCTTTCTTTATACCCATATAAATTGTTTTCATAGGCGTTTGTCTTAGGTGAAATGTGTCAAACGATTATTTATTTCGTCCCACATCGATAACTAAAGAGACTTTAGTTATAGGCTTTTGGGTATAAAAACGAAACTGAGGCTCGCCTACAAATCATACCTTTCTCGGCCTTTTGGCTAAGATCAAGTGTAATATCTGTTCTTATCAGTTTAATATCTGATATGTGGGAGTAAGCCCACTAAGATAGCTTGCTATCTGAGTTTTCGCGAGTCGCCCATGCGTTGCACTATTGCATGGGTCTGGCTCAGCCCACCAACTTCAAAGTTTTGAATCTTTATACTATGTTACTCAAATGAATATATATAAAGATCTTTAATTAAAAATGAAGAGCACTACTATTGTTCAAAAATTAGGTTTGATGAAAAATAGTTTAATTGGGTTGACTCTGAAATTGGGCCTTAGATAGAAAAATCTTTATAAGAGAAGGAAAGAAATGAGTAATGTCCAACATCGACTCTAATATTACTATAGAGTGAAGAAAATTATGAAGAATAGAAGACAACTAGACATTTTTCTTTTTAGTTTAACCAAAAAAAAATTGATCACAGTAGACCCATAAGACATAAAGAAGGAATGAAAGTGATATCATCACAATTCAGCCCCATAATTCATTCTTAAAAAGGAGTAATTTCTTTCTAAACTAGTGTGTCGTTTTTGACCAAAAGTGGTGAGTTCGTCATTAATAGCTGGTGGTGCCATGTTTGTTTATAAAATAACCTATTTGATCGTACGGAGGATTGAGTAACATAGTTTTTTTTATGTTATGCAATAGGGAAATGTTGGTTACCAAAAATAGATTGAAATTACTCGTGAAAGTTCAAACGATATAGTCCAAAGTAGAAATTAAAGATGAAGAAGACACACCCCTCGTGTTTACATTTCTTTCTCGATTTAAGAAACGTTGTTTCTTCTCTTGGAATTCGAATTCTGCAACAACATATCATATACAATTAAGTGGAATATCTTGATTGTTTGATGGAATATCTCAAATCTTGTGGACCAGAACGTACCAGTTAACTATACTCCATGTTCAAAAACTCGGCCGTCTAGCCATGAATCAGTTGGCTCTTTCACGCAGCTTATACTCCTCAAGGCTAAATACAGCGACATACCAACGCTCATGTAAAGAGATATAATGATCAATTACGTTAATTTGGTATATTTTGCCATGATTGTGAATAATAGATAACCATATTGCTCTGTTTCATAGGTTTCTCGTAATTGCAAACGCGGTTGCGGGTGGTTATTTGGTTCTCTCTACCTGTGAGTATCTTTCATATCATCAGTAGTAAAGCTAAAACCTCAAGAACCATCTTCCTCGTCATCGACATTCATGATCTTAAATGATATATTTAGCTGAAAGTAATATGTATTAATACCTTGAACAAATACAAATTTATATGTCGATTATAGCATTCAGTGGGCCTAACCCGTTTGGTCAGTCGTCTAGATATATGTCTGATTAAAATTGCTTAATTAAGGCAAACGTCTTGATAGTTTAGCTTTTACATTTGAAGCTTTCTTTAAATTGTCGATTACCAATTCAACAACACACTATTTGGAATATTGATAAACAAGTTGAATACTTATGATTAAGGATTGGCTTTAAGTGCATGCGGTTTTGCAGGAGACGGCTGAGTGTATATGTAATCAAGGTGGGCATCCGACGTCGTTTTCATCAAACATTCCTCTGTTTCACACTTCTTCTCCATCTCCTTCAAAGAATTAAAATAACTCATGTTAAATTTTGTTTGATTTTCATCAAACGATTTACTTTGATTTCAAGAACATTGAACTTACTTTCTTTTATGAGAAAAATGAATTACCGAGTTATAAAAATGAATCTACTGGGTTGTTAGAGAAAAAAGCTAGAAAAATACACTTGATAAATACAATTTTTATTTTCGCTATTATAAATTTTTCAAATGCATTAGATTTGTGAAAAGTAGTAATTTTTTTTTCCAATATTTTGATTATTTTTGCAAACAAATATCGAAATGTTTAGAAATTATATATAGCTTCTAAAGAAATATTATAAAGTTACTTTAAGTGCATGCGGTTTTGGGGGAGACTGTTGAGTGTAGATGTAATCCAAGTGAGCATCCGACGTCGATTTCATCAAACACTCTTGCGTTTCACACTTCTCCTTCATACAATTAAAATAAATTTTATTAACCAACCATATGATAAAACAGAAATTAACTTTTAACATATATAAACGGCCTCATATCAATAAATAATCAAACAATTTGGTTTTGCTATATGATAGATAATGATAGATATGATGCTTCCTCCGTTTCAATTTGGTTTTGCGATTGAAAAAAAAAATTGGTCAAACTAAGAGAATGAAATATTCACCGTAGATTTGCTCTGGAGAGTTGAGTCTGGACGAGCCAGCGAAGTAATAACCATGAAGCTAAGTAAAAGTGCTGCGACGATTAGAATGTTTGTCTTTGACATAGTTTCTTCTTCTTCTTAATCTTTTCTCTCTCTCTCTCTCTTGTATGGTTTATTTGGTTTGTGTCTTTGTGTCTTTGTGTTATATATTGAGTGATGCAGGAATGGATACGAGTCAACTTTATAATGCAAAATTTAGGTAAGAACGTATTTGGAATATGATATGTTTTCCTTTTTAGTTGGCTTGGAATATACATTTCTAAACCCTTGTTGCAAAAAAAGTCTTTAAATTTTCTGAATATTTATTGGTTACATTTATGGTAAAACTTTTCAATTTTCTTAATGCATTTAAATTAAATTTTCAAACATTTGTATTTTTGTTACTCCATAACTCATAAGTCATAAGTCAATTATTCCACGTCTTTCCCGTTCAGTAACGGTTAGTTAAAAATGAATACTTTTGAAAAAAATATTGATTTTTATTACAAACACTGATCCTTTGATTTTACATTTACTATTTGAAAAAAATGGGGACACAAATATTTTAATAAATAAAACTATGCTTTCTAGAAGTGTTTTTTTTTTTAAAAAGGGCTTCGTTCTAGAAGACTAGAAGTATTTTCCATCAAAAATTTGATACCAAGAGGTCCAAGACGATAGAGAAAGAATAAAAGAAATTAAAGGCAATCTTAAATCACTCATGAGGGTGAGATTTCCACCATTATGCAAATGTTAGGATGAGGAGGAATGCACTCATTATGGATTAGATCATATTAGATATTGGAAAGTATTTGATTTCGGCAACTCTTTTTCTCGTCAAGCTGGTAGAGGATTTACATTACGTGTTGTTATCTAAAAATATTACCAATAAATTAATGGCGCTGAACCTAAAGAGAGAAGTGATATCTTGCATACTTCTCATATGCTAGGATTTCATTTCTGATTTATATTAAAATAAAAAGCATATAAAAGCTTCAGCTCTTTGGAGCTTTTAAAAGTTAGAAAAGGAGCAACCTTTGAAAAGGACACAAACGAAGATGAGTTATCTTACTAGTTACTAATTTACTTAAAGAATAAAATGTTCCATCATCAAACCCAAAATTCGAATCACAAAAAAGGAAATTTACAAATCTCTCCAAAAAAAACCGATGACTGTTGAGTTTCAAGAGGAGGATTATAATGAAACATTCTCGTTTTAGGGCGTGATGCAAAATTAGTTGTTTTTAAGGTTAAAGAGACTTCTTGAGATGCAATGCTTCTTTGAGCTTAAGACCGAGAGCAAAGGCCAATGGTGGAGGCACTGCATTCCCAATCTGCCTATGCTTATGTATTATGTTCCCTTCGAACACATAACTATCCGGAAACCCCTGCAAAAATATCATATACAACCAACCAAATTTCATTCCTCTGTCTTCTTTACTATCCATAAAAGCTTAACTAGGAGCAGGAGAGTTTTTCTTTAACTAACCTGAGATCGAGCGCATTCACGGACAGTGAGAATCCGGTCTTGGTCAGGATGGAAGCACATTCCAACCTTACCCATGGGCTGAGGATCAGTGATGGAAGTTGGAAAGTTGCCTTGCCAGTCTAATCTCCCAAAGAGTCCTTTCCACTGGTTGTGACGGTCGGCTGTGTTTGGCAGACACCACGGAATCAAATTTTCCAGTTTCCCATTTGATAGCATCACCTGTAATAAGTTGATGATAGAAGCACTAGAGTAAAAGAAGTTGATGATCTATACAAGTTTTTTGATTCTCCTAGTCGGATGTATAAGAAGACTGACCTTTTCTTTTGGGAGGTCATGCCAATCAGCACCTGGCCTCTTTGGGATTTTCTTACATCGAATGAGGTTTAGTTCGCTCATCCCTTTGCAGATATGATTAGTGAGAACATTCATATCTCCTCTTATCTTCTTTGGAACCACGAGACTGGACCAGCTTGATACTGCAAGATACAAGATTACAAGAATCCAAAAATAAAAAACAGGTTAATGTTGTATGATGTGTAAATGTATAATAGTTTCTCCTGATGTGTTATCATTACCTCTTTGTTCGTCTTGGATTCTCCGTTTTCTACTGGTGGAAGATCGCCTATCGTGTCTCTCACAGTGATTGGGCGGAAAGGTGCACCATTTTGAGTGCTGCGAATAGCAGCATAGTGTACACCTTTGGCTAGCGAGATTTTCAGCTCTGGAACATTGAAGACATGCATTGGCTCAGGCCATTCGGGGAGAACTTCGTCTGGTGCAGCTGCCCATATAAAAGCTCTTTTGCGAGATTGGGAAACTCCATATGCACCTGCCTCCAAGATTCCAAATCTCACCTAGGAAACATCATATCATTACACAAATGTTGAATTATATTTTCACATAAAGAGCAACTTCTACTAAAGAGCAACCAAATGTGGAACAGAGAGAGAATGAGAGGAGAGTAATACCTCTATGAGTTTACCTGGTAACCCATTTCGAGAAGAGAAGCCAGAGTAAGTTGAAATGTCTGCCCTTTATTGAACGACACAAAGTTCCTCACGTTCTCCAAGAGAAAATACCTTGGCCGGAAATAATCAGCAAAGGACAAGAATGCTAATATCATTTCACACTGAACTTTACTCCAAGAGCTTTGGTTGAAACGGTTCATACCAGAAAACCCCTGCCAAATTACACAGGTTAAGATCTCTTCACTTATTAACGAAAATTGTAAAGACAAGTATAGTAACATTCTTATATATATACCTGGCACGGAGGGCCTCCGTTGATGAAATCCACTTTACCAGGCATTGGCAGAGTACGCTTCTGATTCTCATCAAGTTTAGCTGCGAGTTCATTTGCTTCTTTAGTAGAGATACACTCATCTTGGTCTCCGCATCTCTCCATTATAGCCCTGCAAATAATCTCAAAACCTGATCTACAACACACGAAATGGCCACATTTGGAAGACTAAGTGTTTATCTTGTTGGCTGTTTACCTAAGAATCACATTGCAGTTGTCAACAAAAACTGTTGATTCGGTATGGTTTTGTTTAAAAGCCTCCCCAGCTGGCTCTTCATACTCTATTGCCCACTTTGTTGTTGATACACCTTTGTACATAAAGCATGCAAATGAATACAAAGCGTTTTTGATAGATAAAGTGTCAACTGGAGATAATACATACCTGCTTTTTCCATTCCCTCAGAGAGTCCACCACAGCCAGCAAAAATATCAAGCGTAGCCAGAGGCATCTCTTCCGGTACCAAATCAGGCTTGGCAATCCCAGAACCAGTTTCAGCCTCTACTCCCTTCCCCTTATTCTTTCTTAGAAGTGTGTCGTCCTTAATGGTAGAGAACTTCGGCTTGATATTGACAGGCAACTGTTACAAGACGGTTAAAGAGAAACACTTCAACTTTGTCTCGGAAACAGCAACAACCATAACAAACAATTACATACAAAATCATATGAATCTTTTTTCTAAAATCTGTGAACAAAATTAACTGTCGGCAAACAAAAGGAGTGAAGAAATATATACCTGCTTGACAGAACCGTTGGACGAGTCATAGAAACGTTCACAGAAGAAGATATTCTCTGAGATTGGATATTCATAGCGTACGGGCATATCATTTTTCTTCCTTACTTCACATCTTCCCTTTAGAGCCTCTGGATGGAGAACATCTGTGTCCTGGCTGTAATACAACTGAAATAAATTGCAAAAGAACAGAGAAAAAAAATATTGTAAGATAAACTTATGGAGAAACAACCAAGTAACCTCCCTTACTTAAAACATCACTAGATATATAACGTAAGAAACAGTTGTTACCTCTTGTATGTCTGAAGCATAGGCCTTCTCTGCCGAAATATCCTCAGGCCTATAAAACCTTCTCACTTTAACCTTAAAGGAACCTTTTCTAGATTCCTTTGGGATAATGATTTCCAGCATTTGGCAAACAACATAAGCTCTTAAACCAATATTCCGCCCAGACTTATATTTTTTAATACCATCGTTCAAGCCATCTGTAGTTATGCATTCAGGGTTGACATAAACATAATCATCAACGGAATACTCAATTCCATTGGCGAAAAAGCCTGTCTTTGAAACGTTAAGTTTGAGTTTCGACCTTCCCTCTTCATCCTCTCTTATCCTACATGAATTGCAAGATCCAGAGCCGAGACCAATATCACGTAGAGGAAGACTAAAGAACCCGCCTCTATCAGGTGAATACAAGCTTTTGCCGTAGTATTCTGTTGGCAAATCTTTCGCTTTTCTTTCTTCTGCTCTTACCCTGTCAAGTTTATCTGCAGTGGCGTTCTCTTTCCTATACTGATGACCCCATGGCCTTGATCGAATCTCAAAACTGGCTGTTCCTTTTATGTCCTTAAGCTGTACATTCATGCATTCATTGGTCAAGAAAAGTTCCCTCTCGTTAGCAGCATTCCCTAGAACAGTCTCGGATCCTCTTTGTAGGAGTCTTCCATGTAGCATCTTGCAGTGATCTGAAGTTTCAAACATGTACTCCACATAGTAGATGGCCGGAATTTCATCTTGATCAACCACTTCCAACACAACAGCACCACCTACAGCCACCATTTCTTCTCCAACTAAGGCTTGAAGATAGAGTGGCTCACCAGCAGAAGTTCTTCCTAAACTCTCGCCATCCCACCTTATTTCCATTTTTCCAGAACTCCCTCCAATTTTCTTTGGAGGAGTATTAGACTTTTGAACCTCAACAGTTTCTGGTACCGTTTCCTCTGCGTCTGCGTCGTCTTCTTCATTTTCGCCCTCCTCTTCAACCTCTTCCTCCCCATTTTCTGCATCAACTGCCTGCGACGAATCCTCTGGATAGTAATTGGAGTAAAACTCTCCCCAAATTCTGTTGATCAGGCGAGTTGTTGTTGCTCTCATAGCTTTCCTCTTGGATACAGGTGCCATACCTGCCCTTGGATTCAAATTCACTTTCTGCAAAATTCTCTTATTCTTGATAATCCATTTCGTGGGGTGCCTTTCCTCCCTTTTCTTTGCAAGATAGGTAATAAATGAACACTTGCTGATAGCCTTGTTAGGATAATCTGCAAACATCCCCAAGATCATTTGCCCATGGACGACCACATATCTCTCGACAACCTTATAATCAGAAGAAATGTAAGCTTTATCGTCCTCATGGAACTCAGAAACTCTTCTCATGACATCTGCAAATGGAAGCCTCGCCATTCTAATTTGTTCCTTCAGCAGAGCAATAATGCTTATTGTAACCATTGCTGTTTTCAGAACAGGCCCATACAAAGAGACGTATTGCTTTGACGGTTCCCCAAGACGATACCTGCATATACCTTATACGTCAGCAACATAAGAACAACAAAACGAAGCAGAAACATGGCGGTGCAAATACTAGAATAGACAGCTTACCATGCCACATCTGTTCGTATTGAAACCGAGGCCGTTGACGCCCCATATTCAATCATCCACTCCTTTATTTGGCTGAGGAATATAGGCATCCCATCATTGACCTGTGACTTTGTAGAGGCGTCAGAATTTTTTAGAGCATTCCATTCTTTATTATCCTCTGTCACCAAACCAGATCCAAAAACAGTCACATCAATATCATCACAATTCTTCATCGGAAGAAGCTCCAGGGATATGAACCTCGAATCAGAGTTGTAAAGAGCCCAATTATTAAGCATCATGCGAGGTAAGTCCTCCTCATCGTCAATCTCATAGCCATCAAAGAGTAAAAGCTCATCTATTTCTTCTCGGTAATTCTTGTAATAAGATGGGAAAGGATAATCACTGGCAATCTCATCTTCAGTGGTTTTTATGTAATGCACACTCGTTGAAGCAGTCACCGAGCTGCTGTTTCTCCTTGCCCGTTTAATAGACTTCCTATACTCTTCATCTTGTAAAAGCTTTGCATATTTTCTATCCTCTTCAACACCATCAACCTGTGTATGATCAGAAGTCTCTCCACCACTAATCCTCAGACCACCATTAGAAGGTCTTCTTTCCACATGAACAGCATCTCTAAGAGCAAGAAGCACAGGGATCTCACCAAAGTTCTCATCAAAACCAACAAGCTGGTTATAAATGAATTCTCCCTCCTTTATAACGAAATTCTGAATCGCTGCTACATCGCTAGCAAAGATCTTGCTTCCGCTCATAGACCTTGCAACAGCTGCAGCCAGCTCGTAAGGACTCATGTCACCTGCAGACTTGGACAATCTCTTATAAACCTTAACCGAGGCACGCACCTTCTCGAAGAAATGGTCATAGATTCTCCTGTAACTAGACGCAGGTTTAACACACTCATAATCTGCATAATCGGTCGAGACCCAAATCACAGGGGAACCATCTTCATATCCAGATACACTCCAACGCTCAACGCGTTCCAAAGATCGAAACTTTACGCCATTTTTAGAATATTCATCTGAAGGTAAGACCACACCGTCAATGAATATGTCTCTAATCTCCAACATCTCCACAGAATGTCGAATTTGATCTTCGTCATGTAAAATGAAATCAGTTATTCTCCTGATTTGACGAGGCTCGTGGATATCACCCGGTGAAGCTGTCAAGTGTAGAGCATCAAACTCGTTGTCCACCTCCAAAATCTGGTCTTTCTTTGTTACAAAAGTAGCAGATTTCTCAGAGATTCTCACAGATTTCTCCTTGAAGTCTTTGCATGCTGCTGCCCGCTTCGGCCTCGTCCTCGTGACGACATCGACATCTTCTGGCTCTTTGCTCTCTGAAAAAAGTCTCTTCTTGGCCATTTTCAAAACCTACGAGATAATACATACATAGTCAAAAGAGGAATCGAAAAATGGAGACTTTCCCGATGGATCAAAACCCTAAAAATGGGTTTTTCAAAATTAAAATTTTCGAGTATAAAGGCTAAATTGTTGAACAATTAGAGCGGGGACATTTCTAGGGTTTAACAATCGACACAGCAGAAATGTTACAGTTTAGAAACGAAATCGGCAGGAGAATCTCTCCCTTTGGGCCTCTTCCATATAAATCAAAGAGAGATTTTTTTTCCCGCTCTAATTGTTCATCATTTTAACCTAGATTCGAAGGAAGATTCCATATACTGTAAATCCCATTTATTAAAGTTTTCACAATTTATTTTCATTTTCACAATTCGACAGATGGGTAAATTAAGCCCTTGACAACACTAGCAACTAGCAAGCAGCACTATACTAATCACAAGCCAATTTTTGGGAAATTAGTTCTGATACTAAACAACATATATTATTCACCCGCCACTTCCCTTCACGAATATCATTTTATTTTTATTCTTAACATGCAATATGAACAAGAAAATGTAACAATAATAGAACGCATTGTGACAATGCCTTGCATGATGAATGTTTCTTGTACAATATAATAACCGCATGTTTTTGTCTGTTTCGGATAGTTGAGCTCACGAAATTAAGCGACTCGGTCAATTTCGTCAAAGCTTAAAAAGCTCAGATCTTAAAACTCGCTTTTATATTCTTCTTCTTCTTCTTTCTCCATTTAAGTTTGCGATTCTTCTGCTTCTTCTTTTCTTCCCCAACATACAAAAATAGAATTAAAAATAAAAAAATTTCGAAACAGAGTAGAAAAAGCTGAGGTCTTTAATATTTTTACGTTTTTTTCTTTCACATAAGAAACAGCCATTGAAGCTGCGAAGAAAGCAGAAAAAAAAATGGAGAGTTACCTCAACGAGAACTTCGACGTTAAGCCGAAGCATTCATCGGAGGAAGTGCTCGAGAAATGGCGGAATCTCTGTAGCGTCGTCAAGAACCCGAAACGCCGTTTTCGTTTTACCGCCAATCTCTCGAAACGTTACGAAGCCGCCGCAATGCGCCGCACCAATCAGGTCCTTTCTTTTTTTTAAGATTCTATTACCAACATTGAAGATTCTGTAACATTGTTAATCTATGGCTTTTGTGTTTCTGGAACTTGAGATTGGATAGTAATAAATTTGTATAAAAATTTCAAAATACAGGAGAAATTAAGGATTGCAGTTCTTGTGTCAAAAGCCGCATTTCAGTTTATCTCCGGTGAGTTAATCTGAGAGTGAAGAAAGTTTAGAGCTTTATTTTTCTTGCATTTGTGTAAAAAGTTTCGAGCTTTGTCTTGTTCTGATTTCGAAATGGGTTTCTTCAGGTGTTTCTCCAAGTGACTATACGGTGCCTGAAGAAGTTAAAGCTGCAGGCTTTGACATTTGTGCAGATGAGTTAGGATCAATAGTTGAAGGTCATGATGTGAAGAAGCTCAAGTTCCATGGTGGAGTTGATGGGCTTTCAGGGAAGCTCAAGGCATGTCCCAATGCTGGTCTCTCAGGTGAATCTGACCAGTTGAGCAAAAGGCAAGAGCTTTTCGGAATCAACAAGTTTGCGGAAAGCGAATTGAGGAGTTTCTGGGTGTTTGTTTGGGAAGCTCTTCAAGATATGACACTTATGATTCTAGGTGTTTGCGCTTTCGTCTCTTTGATTGTTGGAATTGCAACTGAAGGATGGCCTCAAGGGTCACATGATGGTCTTGGCATTGTTGCTAGTATCCTCTTGGTTGTGTTTGTCACAGCAACTAGTGATTACAGACAATCTCTGCAGTTCCGGGATTTGGATAAAGAGAAGAAGAAGATCACTGTGCAGGTTACAAGAAACGGGTTTAGGCAGAAGATGTCTATATACGAGTTGCTTCCTGGTGATATTGTCCATCTTGCTATTGGAGATCAAGTCCCCGCGGATGGTCTATTCCTCTCGGGATTCTCTGTTGTGATTGATGAATCGAGTTTGACTGGAGAGAGTGAGCCTGTGATGGTAAATGCACAGAATCCTTTCCTTCTCTCTGGAACCAAAGTGCAAGATGGGTCTTGTAAGATGATGGTTACAACGGTTGGGATGAGAACACAATGGGGGAAGCTAATGGCAACTCTTAGTGAAGGAGGTGATGATGAAACTCCATTGCAGGTGAAACTCAACGGAGTTGCAACCATTATTGGGAAAATTGGTCTTTTCTTCGCCATTGTTACGTTTGCGGTTTTGGTGCAAGGAATGTTTACTAGGAAGCTTTCGATGGGAACTCACTGGAGCTGGTCTGGAGATGAAGCGTTAGAGCTTTTGGAATACTTTGCTATTGCTGTGACAATTGTTGTCGTTGCGGTTCCTGAAGGTTTGCCTTTAGCTGTGACTCTTAGCCTCGCGTTTGCGATGAAGAAAATGATGAACGATAAAGCCCTTGTTCGACACTTAGCAGCTTGTGAGACAATGGGATCTGCTACTACTATTTGCAGTGACAAGACTGGTACTTTAACAACTAATCACATGACAGTTGTGAAATCTTGCATTTGTATGAATGTTCAAGATGTAGCGAGCAAAGGCTCAAGCTTGCAGTCTGAAATCCCTGAGGCTGCTCTGAAACTACTTCTCCAGTCGATTTTTAATAACACCGGTGGTGAAGTTGTTGTGAACAAACAAGGCAAAACAGAGATATTGGGGACACCAACAGAGACTGCTATATTGGAGTTAGGACTATCTCTTGGAGGTAAGTTTCAAGAGGAGAGGCAATCTTACAAAGTTATCAAAGTTGAGCCTTTTAACTCCACAAAGAAAAGAATGGGAGTGGTCATTGAGCTCCCTGAAGGAGGAGGCATTCGTGCTCACACGAAAGGAGCTTCTGAAATAGTTTTAGCTGCTTGTGATAAAGTTATCAACTCGAGCGGCGAGGTTGTTCCGCTTGATGAAGAATCCATCAAGTACTTGAATGTTACAATCAATGAATTTGCAAATGAAGCGCTTCGCACTCTTTGTCTTGCTTATACGGATATTGAAAACGGGTTTTCTGCGGATGAAGGCATTCCGGCTTCAGGGTTTACTTGCATAGGGATTGTTGGTATCAAAGATCCTGTTCGTCCTGGAGTCAGAGAGTCCGTAGAGCTTTGTCGCCGTGCTGGCATTATGGTGAGAATGGTTACAGGAGATAACATTAACACCGCAAAAGCAATTGCTAGAGAATGTGGAATTCTCACTGATGATGGTATAGCCATTGAAGGCCCTGTGTTCAGAGAGAAGAATCAGGAAGAATTACTTGAACTCATTCCCAAGATTCAGGTGAACGTTTCTTGATTTAGAAGAAGACTTTCCTTCTTAATACTAATACTAAGGAAGTCTTAAACAAGAACTTTCTTTTGGGAATTTTCTTAATAGGTGATGGCTCGTTCTTCTCCCATGGACAAGCATACACTTGTGAAGCAATTAAGAACCACTTTTGATGAAGTTGTGGCTGTGACTGGTGACGGGACAAACGATGCACCAGCTCTCCATGAGGCTGACATAGGATTAGCAATGGGCATTGCAGGAACTGAAGTGAGTTTGATGTGTCAAAGTCGAATATTATTGTGCAAAAAGACTCGATCTTTTCTAATTGCAATATAAACTTTAGGTGGCTAAAGAGAGCGCGGATGTTATCATTCTCGACGATAATTTCAGCACAATCGTCACAGTGGCGAAATGGGGACGTTCGGTTTACATCAACATTCAGAAATTTGTGCAGTTCCAGCTAACAGTCAATGTTGTTGCCCTCATTGTTAACTTCTCTTCAGCTTGCTTGACTGGTGAGTTAAAAAGGAATTGGCAGATTCAATTCAATCAAAGTTTCCATCTTTTTACAGTGTTTCTGCCTCATTCACAGGAAGTGCTCCTTTAACTGCTGTTCAACTGCTTTGGGTCAACATGATAATGGACACACTTGGAGCTCTTGCTCTAGCTACAGAGCCACCGAACAACGAGCTGATGAAACGAATGCCTGTTGGAAGGAGAGGGAACTTCATTACAAACGCGATGTGGAGGAACATTTTAGGACAAGCTGTGTATCAATTCATTATCATTTGGATTCTACAAGCCAAAGGGAAGTCCATGTTTGGTCTTGTTGGTTCTGATTCTACTCTAGCATTGAACACACTTATCTTCAACTGTTTCGTCTTCTGTCAGGTAAAAATATACTCACAAGTAAAACACTAGACTTGCATCATGTTGTGGACTGGTATATGACTACTTTGGAAATGTTCTTAATGCTCAGGTCTTCAATGAAATAAGCTCGCGGGAAATGGAAGAGATTGATGTATTCAAAGGAAT
Source organism: Eutrema salsugineum (assembly GCF_000478725.1). NCBI lineage: Eukaryota > Viridiplantae > Streptophyta > Magnoliopsida > Brassicales > Brassicaceae > Eutrema > Eutrema salsugineum. Next base: position 1,498,689 of record NW_006256867.1, read on the forward strand.
ACTCGACAACTATGTATTCGTGGTTGTGATTGGTGCAACGGTTTTCTTTCAGATCATAATCATTGAGTTCTTGGGGACATTTGCAAGCACCACACCTCTAACAGTAACCCAATGGTTCTTCAGCATCTTCGTTGGCTTCTTGGGCATGCCTATCGCTGCTGGCTTGAAGACAATAGCAGTGTGATGGAATAAGACACATTGCTGATTGCTCTTATAGAATACAAGTTCTTATTGATACAGGCAAAAGCTTTTGCCTTTCTTGCAACATTTTCCTTCTTCTTTTTTTGGTTCTGTTGTTGACATGATAGGTGAAGGACAATTAACCTGGTCATCCAATTTTGTAATTTCTTTGTTCTTGAAAATGAATCCAATCTTATTAAAAACCAAAACAAAACTTGGACAAGACTGAGAATTGCAGAGACATATTATTCAAAATGGCTAGAGAGTTGTTGTAATAGGTGACAAAAGTGAGGGGCTTTCGTATAAAATTTGATACTTCCCATCACAAATCAACCCTAGACGCATTTGCTTCCTCTCTTTCAAGATCAATACACGCCGTTCGTCGCTTGGTATTGTTCTATCCTCTAGAATTTTACTCGGCAGCTACAGGTAACTTAAATCTTGAACAATCTCCCCATAGAGTTGATTTTGTGTTGTTGTTTGAAACTCTTTAATTTTTCCATTGAGTTTTAAAAATCACAAGGAAGAGAAGGAACGATATTAGTTTATTTTCTCTTGTTGGTTTAGTTTTCGTTTTGCTTGCAAATGTAGTTGAAGAACTTAGCTCGAACCTTATCATCTATAAGAAGAATGGATTCTAGCTTGAGAGATGTAGACAGAGAATTTTACAGTATGCGTTTCATTGTTTAACGGGAGGATTACACTAACCTTAGAAAGTATCTATATTACTTGTTCGACGCACTTTTATTTTTTTTATAAAACTAACCTAGCATACCCAAAACACATTTTTCGCCTTTGTTGAAAAAACCTTATTACGAAAATGCCATTACTTTTTTAATGCCACGTAAGCAGATTTATGCGCTCAAAAATTAATAAGTCTACCAAGCAATGGCGGTAGACTTATGAAAATTTGGTCAACGCAGAAATTTTGTTGGTAGAGTTATTAGGGCGATGGTAGATTTATTCAAGAGTTGGTAGAGTTTTTAAATGTTGGTAGACTTTTCTTGGTAGAGTTTTGACGATGAGAGGTAGATTTATTATGTTTCGGTAGATTTGTTGTTATGAATGGCAGATAAGTTTTGGTAGACTTGTTAAAAAAACTGTTGACTTTCTCGCATAGTTGACTTTTTCGGTAGATTATTTACAATGAAATAGATTTATTTTCTGAGTTGGTAGACTTATTTCCTTTAGCGGTAGATTTATGTGAAAAAAGTTGTCAATACGTGCGGTAGATATATCTGTTTAATGGTAGAGTTATATATAGTTGGTAGAGTTTTCGCTATTGTAGTAGATTTGTTTGCCTTGTGGTAGACTTATTTCACTTAAAATTCATTCCGGTGAGTGGTACATTATATGTTACATGAGGTAGACTTAAAAACTGTTGGTAGATTTATTTGTTTTGTGGTAGATATGTTTGTTTTGTGGTAAACTTATATTTTAAATAAATTTCATTCTCATTTGTGGTAGATTTAAAATGACATGAAGTAGACTTACAAGATGTTGGTAGATTTGTTTGTATGTTTGGTAGAGTTTAAGTAATCTGGTAGACTTATCGGCTGTATGGTAGACTTTTTGAAATAACAATGTGGTAGATTAATTAAGTTTGGTATTTACAGAGATAACCTTGATCTGGTAGATATATGACATGCTTATGGTAGACTTGTTTATATGGTAGAGTTATTTGTCATGCTTGAGGTAGACTTAGTAGTTAATGTTTGGCAGACATTTGACTTTATGGAGTAAAATTACTTTTTTGTCCTAAAAGAATTGTTCTATCTACAAAAAAACCTACTGTTTGGTAGACTTATGGTTGCAGTCTTGTACGTCTTTCAATTTTCGTCCATATGGTAGACTTATGGTAACGGTAACCATAAACCGTTACCAACGAACCGTCGCATCGATTTCGAGAACTTCTCTTTGATTCATTTCCCAACGAAACGTCGCATCGATTTCGAGAATTTTTCTTGATTCATTTCCCAACGAACAGTCGCATCGATTTCGAGAACTTCTCTTGACTCGAGTTCTCTTGTGAGTTCTCTATAAATACCACAACCGAGACGATTCATTTCTCATCCCGATTTTCCTATGGCGAATCTCGAGTCGCTCCCTTCTGATCTTTTGTGCGAGATATTGTTAAAAATATCTTAAAACTCGTATGCGGATCTTTGTCTTGCAAAAGTTTCATCGAAAACACTTAACAACATCTCTAACGAAGCGGGTTTTCTTAGGGAAGTTGATTTAATCAACTTTATCGCGCCGTGGAAGTGGGATGTACATGGAAGGGTCCGTGCATTCTTTAGACGGTGCTTGGCGGCAGGAAATCCATCCGCACAATTGCGAAGAGGTTTATCGCTGATTTTTTTCGAACATAGCCTCCAAGCAGGGTGTGATTTCATTAAAATGGCATCAGACAATGGATTTCTCATGGGTAAGTACTGCCACACTATGTTACATCTAACCATCGATGGCACATCAGAGGTATTCAACTCCGTTAAAGCTCTCTCCTGGGAAGATGCAAAGAAAATGAGATTGACAATGGAAAAGATCTTCATGCCTGCGTTCAATTTCCAGAAGCCCGAGGAACTGGTGGAAATGGTTTTCCAGGCTTATAAAAAGTCTTTAAGTACAAGGACTTGTGGTTGTCTCAAAGTACCAGACATGCGTTGGATGGGAGATGAATACATGCTCGATACGTATGGGGATCAACTTTGCGAATCCTGCTTCTGGAAATTGGAGTGTGCCAATTTTTGGTGGATAGTACCATCGTTTGCTATGGATTGGCCACGTTGATTGCATCAGTACTTGTACTTTCATGTTTGTTGAGAGACTTCTGTTTAGTTAAGTAGATTTGTTTTTATTATGAAGTAGACTTATATGAAAGTTATGTTGTGTTATTTATGTTGTGTTAAGTAGATTTATGTGTTATTCATTTCGAGAGCTATTAATTATAACAAATCTACTAACAATATAATATAAGTCTACCATTCATTCAATTGTAATTGGGAACATGACAAGTCTTTTACAACAAATCTACCAACAATATAATATAAGTCTACCATTCGACTTAATATAAAGCCAACGGGATTCGACTGTTGCGGTGAAGTCCCAATACGCCAACATGCAAAATGAAAAGCAACGCCAACATCTTCTTCTTCTCATAAGTCCATGCTTGGCAAGTTTTCATCCGAGCTTCTAACTCATTCCAATTAGGGCCTTCCCCACCTCTCACTCCAATCTCAGCCCAAAATTCGGTGTGATCTATTTCCAACTTGTCATTGGGATCAATTGGGTCACAGTTTAGCCCCGTGATTTCAGCATACTTTAAGAGTGAAAATCTAACAGGGCGACCTCCAATAAGAGTCCAGAACTCATGATTCCTATCCACCTTCAGTTGGTTGCTCACAAAATACTGAACCGTCTTAGCACTCCATATGAACGAAGTCAATGCAAGCTTCAGTAGCACGCCAACTTGAGAATTATTCATGATGTCGTTGTAAATTTCTTCCCCAAGGTGATCCATGATCATCATGATGAACTCATGAAGCTTGCAGTTATGATGACAACTCTTCTTCAGCACAGGAGATTTGCCTTCCGGGTACAATCTTTGGGGATAATCCTTTGAGCCGCTAGCTGAAGCCATGTCTGCAAACAAATAAAAATATTAAAATCTTACAAATCTACCACACATCAAAACAAATCTACCATGAACAAACACATGTCTACCAAACTCGACAACAACTATAGAATACCTACCACAAAACATTAACAAATCTACCAAAACGAACACAAATCTACCACAAATAAAAGAAAAGAAAATATAGAACACAAATCTACCAAATAAATACATAAATCTACCACACACAAAGAGAGAACGCAAATATAGAATTCGTAAGTCTACGAAACGCAATTTTTAACCCAACCATTACAAACACAAATTACTCACCACATATGAAAACAAATCTACCATGAACATGTTTACCAAACTCGAAAGCAACTATAATATAAAATCTACCAAACCCAGGAGCAACTATAGTATATAACTCTACCAAATACGACCAAAAGTCTACCACACATGGAATAAATCAACCAACAATACATAAATCTACCAATACAATCTCAACAATAACTCTACCAACAATACTTTGATTATTCAAACAAGACAATGAAACGAAAACAAATCTACCTCACATAGAAAACAAATCTACCTCACATATACTAATCGACCAAATGCAACAACTACTGAAAAGTCTACCAAAAACAAATTAAAACCGAACCACTCCGAACAGAAATTACTCGCCGGAAATCGTGTAGGGTCTCTGGAAACCGTTCTCCAAAGACGGAAACCGCCGATAATAATACTTCCCTGAAAAAAATAAGAAAAGGGTTACGATTTCTGAGTAAAATCATGTGAACAGATGGTTTCTCTTCCGCCGTTTAGCGCGAAACCACCGTTGACACCCAAACACAACCGTCGCGACTAAAGACGTAGACAGTTTTCGACATAACCCCGAAAACCCAAGACAAAAACTTGTTCGACACGAGAAATGAACCCAGATGTGAAACACTTACCAGATGAGTGGCCGAAAAACCTTTCGTCGCCGCCGAAATCGCCTTCTTCGCCGCCGAAAACCCTGAATCGCCTCTCTAGTCGCCGAATCGCTTATATCGTCGCCGCCGGAATTAGGGTTTACAGTTTTTTTGTTTTGTAATTTCTATTTTTAGAATTAGGGAAATGTTTGTGTATATACGTGTATATACGTGTATATACGTGTATATACGTATGTATATAATTTGAAGTTTTTTTTAAAATTACAATGGCAATCAGGTAATAATATTGATTATTTGGACAAAATGGTATAACACCAACTTTCTAAGGTTAGTCTAGTAAGCTGATGAATATGTTAGGCTAAGTTTGTCAATACATTAACCTTAAAGGTTAGTCTGAGGAATTTTCACTTGTTTAACATGGTCATGGGCCGTTGTTGATTAGTTAAAGTTAGAGTTTTTCTTCTTAGTTCTTTGACATACCTTGAAAAGTTTTATTAGATTCTCTCTCTTTTAAAAGGTTTACATTTTGTTTCAGTTTTTGAGAGAGAGAGAAGGATGGTGATTCCACCGGCAGTGCCAGTGAGACCACCACGTCTCTTTGACTACCTCAAACCTTACGTCTTGAAAATGCACTTCACGAACAAGTTTGTTCACGCCCAAATCATCCACTCACCAACGGCCACGATGGCTTGCTCAGCGAGCTCACAGGAGAAAGCACTGAGGGAAACAATGGGGGTCACACGCGACGTGGCTGCTGCTGCAAAGATTGGTAAGATCCTTGGGGAAAGACTGTTGATGAAAGATATTCCAGCTGTTACTATTCACATGAAGAAAGAGCAGAGGTATCATGGTAAAGTCAAGGCTGTGGTTGATTCTGTCAGGGAAGCTGGCGTCAAGCTGCTTTGAGGATCATGAAGCCAAATCAATTTCATGTTGAACTTTAGTCACGAGTACCCTCGTATTCATCTTTATCTGTTGCTTCGAGCTTAGATCAGTTGAGAAAGATGGGAAGATGTTTTTAAAGAAAAGGTTGTTCCTGATTCAGAGTCTGATCATGTTTCTTCAGCTCTCCTGATCTCCTTCTCGTCCGGTTAGTATCAAATCTTAGGGTTCTTCTTGTTGACATTTCCATTTGATCTGCTGGTTAGATTTCAGAAAGTGGCTATATGGGAATTTATCACTCAAAAGTCTCAATCTTTTTTGCTTTTATCGTTTAGATCACCTTGACTCGTCTGATGCAAGCAAACCAAGTTGATTAAAAATTTTGAGTCTTGCGCTTGTTACTCCTCAGCTTGTTGTTGTTCATGTGGGCTCTCAGTGCTCTGCTAGCTCCATTTTGAGATTGGGCTACTCATGGAACTTGTTGCAATAAAAAAATTGTTCAATTGGAGTGAAATGCTCAGTTTTGGGGGTTGGACTTGCTTAAGAATGGTTGTAGAAACATGTATTCAGGTGCAGTTAAACCCGGATTCGAAAAGGAGTATGCGTTTCTAAAAGGACCATATGAATCAGAAAGAAAGTCTCGGAATCTGTTGGTAGAGGATCCAAGGATCGTATTCTGTGTCGGGTGTTCTGTAAAAAGACTGATGCTCTTCTTGCGTCAGACAAACCGTGCTTTCTCGAAGCTGTCAGAAACTTGGCCACTTATATAGAAGCTGATCAAGATTGCCTCGCATGCATATTCTCCGAGTTATTGGAATGTTCAATATGTAATCCAAATGTTAGAACTCAACCAGGGCCTCCTCGAACTTGTGCGTCGTTTTGTGACAGTCTTTAATTATTCTGTCAGGTGGCTTTTCTGGTTTTTGGGTGGTTTTGTTTCTGACATCATCAAACAGATTACATAACCCATTCAAATATCTGTGAATCTTAATTTTCTAATAATAGAAACATATATTGTGAAAATTCCTCAGACTAACCTTTAAGGTTAATGAAATAACAAATCTAACCTAACATATTGAAGGGCTTACTAGACTAACCTTATAAAGTTGGTTTAAGTCCATTTTATCCAGATGTTGAATATTATTACGAAAATGCCATTATGATTTTTTTTTATAAATTTTTTTTTTTCGAAAAAACTATAATTTCGAAAAAAACTTTTTAAAAAATCGAAATTTTTTTTGACGAAAAAAAAACATTTTTTTAAAACGAAAAAAGCAAAAAAAAAAAAAAACAAAACCAAAAACTAAAAAAAAAAACCCTAATTCATCTTCTTCTCTCTCTTTCTCCTGCGCCGTTTTTTTTTTCTCCCATGGAGCTGCTCTTCTTCATAACTTGGCAGCCTCCCTTTTTCGCAGCTTTCTCTTCATAGCTTTCCTTTTGTTTCACAGATCCACACAGATCTTGCCTCAATAGCCGTTCAGAAACTTGTTCAGATTTGTTTTTTTCTCATATATCCTCATTTTTCTTATTTTTTCTTCTTTCTTCTTCGTCTTCCTCTTTCCCTTCGTCTTCTACTTTCTGTTTGGCGGAGGAGGAATTTTACTGTTGGTGTTAGAGATCTCGGAAATATTGGCACGACTCTTAAGCGGCATTCTCGCCGCATCGCGCACAACCGCACTGGACAGATGTTGTTTCGAAGAAATGGTGGTGTCCCGGAGGTTGACGGCGGCGTAAGTTTTTTTCTGTAAAACCCGCAACCCTAATTTTTTTTGTTTGAGGTAAGTTTGGTAGATATATTTGGAAAACGATAAGTAGTTTGGTAGATTTATTGTATTTTTTTGTTGTAAAGTTCATAATATGTGATGGTAGATTTTTTTGAAAATGATATGTAGTTTGGTAGATTATTAGTTATTTGATGGTAGATATTTAGAAAACGAAATATGGTTTGGTAGATTTATTAGTTATTTGATGGTAAAATTATTTTAGAGTAAAAACGATGTCATTTGGTAGATTTATTAGTCATCTCATGATAGACTTATTTGTAAAAGGATGTGGTTTGGTAGATTTATTAGTCATTTAATGGTAACTTATTTGAAAAATGATTTGTGTTTGGTAGATTTATTAGTTATTTATGGTAGATTTATCAGTCGTATATATTTGAATTTTATATACGAATGACAGTATTTGTTTATTTTTTTCTGACAGATTATGGGCTTTGCCATGGTGAACAAATCTTTGATGGGATATCCAGCATCGATCCGACATGTTTTACTATGAATTGTAGATTTGCATTTGGTAGATTTGTTTTGAAATAATGGTAGATTTATTATTAAATTGATGGTATATCTGTATTTTGAATTTGTAAAAATGATAATCAGATTTTAAATGATAGTATTGTTCTTTTCAAATTATATTTGTCGTAAAACATTGACCCAGACATTTTCACATTTTTACCATATTTGCTAGTAATGTTATTATTCAATTTAATTTATTTCTTTACTTTCACTATGATGTATATCATAACTGAATAAAATTTTAATCAAAACACATGACAAAAATCATTTGACATTGTGATGTTGTAAGAGTTTATGTAAATAGAGTTAAATGTAACAAATATTCAAAAATAAAAATAAAAAAATCATAAGTTAAGAGATGGTTATTACAGATATGACATATATGTTCAAAGTTAATATGAAAAGCAAAGTTATCTTAGAGAAAATATATATCATAGAAAAAATATTCATGTTAGAAATTTTTGACCATTGATTATGGCATCTATATCGTAAATACCAATAATCATCTGTGATCGAATCACAGTTAACCGACATAATCTTAGCAAACTCATGCAAAGAAAACGTTGATGGTAACAAAACCAACTCAAATATAACCATGGAACAAGTCTACCATATGTACGAAACTTGTTTAACATACGACACTTCAAAACAAGTCTACCACACCTCTGGTTTTTTCGTAGATAGGACAATACTTTTAGGACAAAAAAGTAATTTCAATCCATAAAGTCAAATATCTGCCAAACATTAACAACTAAGTCTACCTCCAGCATGAAAAATAACTCTACCATATATACAAGTCTACCATAAGCACCTCATATGTCTACCAGATCGAGGTTATCTTTGTAAATACCAAACTTAATTAATCTACCACATGATTATTATAAGAAGTCTACCATACGTACGATAACTCTACCAGATTACATAAACTCTACCAAACAAACAAACATATCTACCAATATTCTGTAAGTCTACCTCATGTAACAAATAATCTACCACTCACCGGAATAAATTTTACTTGAATTTAAATCTATCACAAAACAAACATATATACCACAAAACAAATAAATCTACCAACATTCTGTAAGTCTACCTCATGTAACAAATAATCTACCATTCACTAGAATGAATTTTACTTGAATTTAAATCTACCACAAAACAAACATCTCTACCACAAAAGCGAAAAATCTACCAACAAGATATAACTCTACCATAAAACAGATATATCTACCATCACGTATTGACACATAAATCTACTGCCAAAGGACATAAGTCTACCAACTCAGAAAATAAATCTACTTCATTGTCAATAAATCTACCGAGAAAGTCAACTATGCGAGAAAGTCAACGCTTTCTTTAACAAGTCTACCAAAACCTTTGACAAGTCTACCATTCATAACAACAAATCTACCGAAACATAATAAACCTACCTCTCATCGTCAAAACTCTACCAAGATAAGTCGACCAACATTTGTAAACTCTACCAACTCTCGAATAAATCTACCATCGACCTAATAACTCTACCGACAAAATTTTTGCGTTGACCAAAATTTGATAAATCTACTGTCAAAGCCTGGTAAACGTATCAAATTTTCAGCGCTATAATCTGCCTACGTGGCATTAAAAAGGTAATGGCATTTTCGTAATTAGTTTTTTTTTAACAAAGGCAAAAAATGTGTTTTGGGTATGCTAAGTTAGTTTTGTAAAAAAAATAAAAGTGCGCCAAACAAATAATATAGATACTTTCTAAGGTTAGTATAGTAATCCTCCCTTCACTTATTTAAAAGCTAGAGAGTTATTGTAATAAGTGACAAAAGTGAAGGACTTTTATATAAAAATACTAGATACTTCCCATCACAAATCAACAAAAAAAATCCATTAAAAACAAAAGGAAAATTTTGAGGTCTGCAAATATCTAATTATCCTTTCTTCCCTCTTTTATTTATATACACCAATTGTTTCCTGCTTTAATGAATCAACCCCCATATTTACTTTGGTTCTTTGAAGTAAACCCCTCTTTTATGGTAATTACAATTCACCCCCTTCCATTGTATATTTTATAGGTTCGAATTCATCAGTGTGTCTTGTAAGATTAGTTTCATCACTGTGTATATTTTTTTTGTTGGCAAAATGGATTTGTTTGAGGATCCACATGTTTTTGAAGGATAGGAACAAAGATCTTATATCATCAACTTTAAATATACAAGGGAAAAGTATCTAAAAGTACACTTTATAAAAATGTCAAAAAATATAATAATTGTATCTGAAATTTCTTATGGATGTATAATTGGATGCCTTTGTTGGTTCTGCATGTTCGACTAGTTGGTAAATGGTAAGGGTGCTATGAAGCAATTTCTTGATCATGAGGAGAACATTTTGGTCATTTTGGTTACATTAGATATTTACATAAAATATGTGGATGTGGTGAGTAGCAAGAACAAAAGCAATAACGACAAAAGCATATATCGTCCCTACATTATTCATGGTGATGGTCATTTTGATTTATTTATTTTTTTGGTAAGTTTAAATGATATAGACAGAGAGAGCGAGAGAGAGAGATGCAACATTAAAAACGTGCACCAAGATATTTGTTTTCAAAACTAATTGGAATATGCTTCCTCAACGTAAGGTCAACTAGTGAATTAGCATATATCCATTGGAAAACCTTTTTTCATTTTTAAAAGGCATCAATCTTTAGTAACTTAAAGGAGAATGAGTTTGACTCTGAAGTTGCTGATTCTGCTTCTACTTGTCTTGAGATCACATCATGTTGACTCTGGCTCTGTCGTCAAGTTTCTACCTGGTTTTGAAGGCCCTCTTCCTTTTGAACTCGAAACCGGGTTTGTAAAATGTCTCTTCTTCTTTACATTAGTATTGTGAGTTTGGAGTGTTAATAATTTAGCCATTCTTATGAATGAAAGATATATTGGTCTTGGTGAGGAAGAGGAAGTGCAATTGTTCTACTATTTCATCAAATCTGAGAAGAATCCACAAGAAGACCCTCTTCTTATTTGGTTAACTGGAGGACCTGGATGCTCTTCTCTTTTTGCTCTTCTTTTTGAAAACGGTAAATCTATAACATTGAGTTATACAAAGCATTATTTTCAATGATTTATTTGAAGTGGTAAAAAGAAATTTAGGACCTCTGGCTTTGAAGTTCGAGGTTTACAATGGAAGTCTCCCTTCTTTGGTCTCTACTTCATATTCATGGACAAAGGTACGTAGCCAGAAGCTATACTTCATCATGTTAATCTCACATATCCAATTTAAAAATATTCTTGGATCATTTCTCAGATGGCGAATATAATATTCTTGGATCAGCCTGTTGGAGGTGGCTTCTCCTACTCAAAAACTCCACTTGCTAATAAAGTTAGTGACACAGGTGAAGTTAAGATTATTCATGAGTTTCTTCAAAAGGTAATAATAGACAAACTTCAATTTATCTTAGTGTGGTTTACTAGAGTGTTTTTAAGAGTGTCTAATTTTTTTGTGGGTTTTGCGCAGTGGCTAAGCAAGCATCCAGAGTTTTTCTCCAACCCTTTTTACGTGGCCGGAGATTCATATTCCGGTATGATTGTTCCGCCCCTCGTACAAGAAATCTCAAAAGGTATATATTTTTTATAATCATATCAACCAATACACTTTTATTTAGAATATCAATTTTCTATCACTCTTTAAAAATATAGACATTATGATGCAGGAAACTATCTATGTTGCAAACCTCTAATAAATCTACAGGTAATTGATATTTAATTTCTTCTTATATTATGTATCCTTATTTCTTTGCTTTATTTTTTGTTAAAGAAAAATGTATTATATGTGATGAAAAATTAAATGTATACTTTTTCGAACACTTAAGAGTTAAGATTGACAGTTATATATTTTCTTTATCAAAACAGGGTTATATTCTTGGTAACCCGATAACAGATATTGAATCAGAACGCAACTATTACATTCCATATGCTAATGGAATGGCACTAATCTCGGATGAACTCTATGAGGTATGGTATATATATGGCATTTTTATTTTTTCATTAAAGAAATTTATATATTTAACCCTTACGGTTTTTCGAAGCCTCAAATGATATGACAATGTCGAAAACTTTTATCTTTCACAGTCAATGAAAAGAATCTGCAAAGAAAATTATGAAAATGTGGATTCACGTAACACAGAATGCTTAAAACTCACTGAAATATATCATAAGGTACACATTTTGGTATGTAATTGATGTTCGGTAATCTGGTAATGTTCATCACTAACTTGGATTTCTTTTTTTTGGGTTGATTTACAGTGTACTGACAAACTAAATATATACCATATATTACTACCAGATTGCGATATGACATCTCCTGATTGCTTTGTAAGTAATTCATTTTCCCTATGCCTAGTGACTTTGACAAAAATTAAAATCGGTTAGGAGGAAAATTTAATTCTATAGGTCTTTTATTTTTTCTTTGCCACGAAGTCCCTAATTTTCATGGACCCGGAAGTAACCTTTCAACCAAATATAAAAATATGGAAAATTTAAATATAATATTTTTAGAGACAAATTCACACAACTAGTATGATGAAGTTTTATTTCTAGCAAGTTTTTGTAATTAAGTTATATATGATCAAAGTACCAGAGGTTTGACAATCTTTTTATAATACTCTTAATTATAATACAAAGAATCTAATAAAAGTTGACGGATCCTAAGTAAAGTTATGTGTAGACTAGACATATGCTTATTTTTAATAAATTACTTAAACACAAAACTGTCATTTTTACGATTTAAAAGGTTTCTATTGCAGCTATATAAGTACCTTCTCCTTAGCAAGTGGGCCAACGACGAGAGAGTTCGCGAAGTTCTTTTAGTCAATAAGGTATGTGGCAAGTTAAATTTAAGATCATTGATAGAAAAATATGTGATCATATAAATGAACTCTTAAAATCTAAAGGATACAGGTTCAAAAAAAACATTAAAGGATATGATCTATGATTACAGGGGAGTATAGGTGAATGGAGGCGATGTAATTACGATATTATTCCTTACAATTACGACATTAAAAGCACCGTACCATACCATAAGAATAATAGCATTAACGGCTTCCGATCTCTAATATACAGGTAAGATTTTAATCTATTTTTTCAAGAACTGATTGTTCCTATACATATACAAACACAAGATAGAACCGGACCGAACTAAAAACAGAAGCAACATTTGTTTACAAAATGATTAGTTTTTATTATCATCAAGGACAAAAACGAAAACCAAAAATTGAATTCAGTGTAAGCAGACCAAATCGAAAGAATAAATCCAAAATTTAGTACAACTTCATATATTTTAGTTATTCGGTTTACTTTGAATTTTTTTAATCAATATATTTTTTATTATTCAATGTCTTTGTAAATTAGCCATAGTTTTGTTTTAGATATTTATTTGATATAGTAAAAATTTTGTAACCTTTCTTATAATTTTCTTACGAATCGAAATTTTTTAAATTTGACTTTTTTAAAAAGCCGTCGAAAACAAGTATATCTGATAATTTTGGATGAATATGGACGTCAGAATTCATAGTATTTTTTTTTTGCATTTGTATTACATTTATAAAACTTTTATTAAAATCATATTTATATATTAATTATTTTTCAAAGAATCAAATCCAAACAGAAAATGAAACCAAAATTGAATTAACCAAACCAAACTACAAATGATATTTATCTAGTGTCAATTCTTATAAAACCGAAAACCGAACCAAAAAAAAAGTGAAACTAAATCGTAAACTAGATTTTCCACTCTTACCTACAAGATACGAGAGATTATAGAATTTGTGTGGTTTATGGTGTATAGTGGTGATCATGATATGGTGGTGCCTTTCATGGCAACTCAAGCCTGGATAAGATCTCTCAATTACTCCATCATTGATGACTGGAGGCCTTGGATGGTTAACGACCAAATCGCTGGGTATATTCTTTTTCATTGTTTTATGTTTTTCTTGTTCAAATATTTTCCCTTCGTATCACAAGTTCATATATAAAACTCACGTAAAATTCTTTCTTGTCTTGTTTTCTTGACAGATACACAAGAACTTATGCCAATAAGATGACATTTGCTACTGTCAAAGTAAGTCTTTTTGTATCAACGTAACAATTTTTACTATCATTGCATTACAGATGCAAGGGTTTATTAATCTTCTGAGCGTTTTGACTACAGGGAGGTGGACATACGGCAGAGTATAAACCAAACGAGACATTTATCATGTTCCAAAGGTGGATCAGTGGCCAGCCTTTGTAAAAATGAGATTTATGGCCTTTAAGTATAAAGAATAAAATATTCAACATGAAATGTTTGAAGATTATCTTGTTATCAAGGTTTATGTATCAAAAAAGGCCACACTTTTTTTTTAGACTTCTAATGTAGAAAGGTCGGTCGTGTAAACATCAATCAGGTTGGAGGGTTTTATGACTAGAACCTACTAGGTTTTTTTTTTTTTATTATTTTTTTTTTTAAGGTTGTGAGGCTTGTAAAGAAATATTTTGATCTTGAGGAGAACATTTTGGTCATTTTGGTTTAAGAGTACACTAGATTCTAACCCTGTGCATCCGCACGAGAATATTTTTTATTGTTTAACGAATTTTGTAATATAATTTATGTTTTTGAGTTTAGATATAATTATTTTTATAAATATATTTTTTAATAAGTGAAAATATTGATTTTTGTGTTTAGATATATTTTTATAGTATTAAAATTAATTATGATTATAAAAATATAATTTTAACCCGTCCGCTAATATTAATTCAAAATGAACTATTATAAAAACATAATTCTAACTTTTCCGTTCATATTATCGTATAATATAAATATTTGTTAAAAATTTGAGATGTATTAACAGTATTATTTAGCATTATAGTTTTCTAAAATTTAATCAACGAAGAGAGTGTACAACTGGTTTTTCAAACCACATTTTAGTGTATGCAATAATTTTAAATTTTTTATGTTTTTATTTTGTATAAAAAATATATTTTCGATATACATGTATAATTCAAAATTAGTGATTTTAGTTACCAAAATATTTTTAACCTGGTTTTTTTAACTTCTTTTATTAATTATAAGGAGCTACAGTAATCAGAGTGTAATACATTTGTACTAGCAAACGGAACAAAAAAATGGAAAACATAAGAACAATGAACTGGAAGAGAGGATTTCCCTAGTAGATCTGCAGCTTTGTTGTTCTCTCTGTTCGTCCATAGAAATTCAACATTCTCAAACTTTTTGCTCCATTCCCAAATCTCACGAATCCAATTATGACTGCCAAAATTAAGCGATTCCTTGTTAATGAGACTTGTCAAATTCGTGCAATCTCCTTCAAAAATGACTTGTTATAACCCTTTGACCAACAATTTTGCATAGCCATTAAAAGAGCTTGAGCTTCGCTCTCTAAAGGAGATTGTGCTGCTTTACTTTCCGTTTGTCCTGCTCTCAAGAATTTTTAACACGGTTTTTATATATATTTTTAGTTCTATAAATTTTTAAAAATACATTTTTAACATTTAAATTATACATTTGAATTTTACCTATTATTTTATTATTAATTTGTAAATAAATCATAATCGTAAATATATTATATAAGGAACATATATATCATATCATTTACATCATTATAAAATATTTTATATTTCAAATATTATTTTGCATATGTGAATTATTTTTTTTTTTAAATTTTACATATTTTTGATAAAAATGTTTAATAGTATAGAAATTATTTAAATTAGAATCTTTAAATCAATTCTGAATTATTATCTGATTTATTATTTTTAATCAAATCAAATCAAATCTAAATTACCTATATTTAAGGAACTCAAAAAATATTTTAGTTAATAACTAATTTTTGAAATTAAATATAAATAATTATTAAAATTATTTTAAATACTTAAAAAAATTAGAAGTGTTTGGAAGCAAGTACTAAATGTGCTTCTGTTTTAATATAATAGATATAAATAAAATCAATAGCGAAAAAAAGCAACGTCACTATCTTATATCTTGTCATTATTATCGGAGAGGGCCGCAACACTAAATTTAAAACGTGCACCAATAGTTACTGTCAAAACCATACGACTCTAGAGATGAAAGAGGACACTAGCTAAACGCATTTTTGCTAAACTTAATTATTAGAAAGTAAAAGAGAATGAGTTTGGCACAGAAATCTCTGCCTCTGCTGCTACTCTTCTTGAGTCATCATGTTGATTCTATCTCCATCGTCGAGTTTCTTCCTGGTTTCGAAGGTCCTCTTCCTTAAGAACTCGACACCGGGTTTGTAAAATTAACATTACTGAACCAAAATTTTATTGCCAAAACCAACCACATGACTCTCGAAATGGTTGCTCGATCCCTAATTCACACAAATCAGAACCAAGGTACTCAAGCCACTAATGAATAAGCAAAACGCTACCTATCCAGCGTGGTGGCTTTGGTAAGAATATTTATATTATTATGTGATCTATGTGTTTTTTCGGTTTAATTGTAAAGATCAAGTTCATATTAAAATTTAGGATTCTGATATAAAAGACGATACCGTGATGGATCAGTTTCGATTAAAGAGATTAGAATCTGTGTGTATTGATTACCTTCCTGCTTTATCTTTATAAGTATTCTTCTTATGTGATTATATAATATATATATATATATATATGATAGGGTACATATATATAATTAATAAAAGAAATAACTATATGAAAGGATATTAATGAACGTATGTGATTGTTGGCAAGGGTTGCTACGTGTGTGTGTTTATAAGTGATGAAAAACATCATAATTATAACAATATAAGAAAAAAACACAAAAGAAACCTGTCTTGTATCGTGAGAAAACATAAGGAGAGAGAATATTGGATTCTTTTATCCATCAAAAGGAATCATAAGGGTTTGAAGATCTGAGGAAGGAGAAAATCAAGTTGAAAATTTTCATCAGGCCAATAAGCATGTAGTATTTCTTGTTCCATAAGAAATTATTTGTGATTGAATTAAACTAAATCTAGATCATCTTAGAATTAGATTTTATAACTGAAATCATAAAGTAATTTACATATACATGCTATCAGAGCCATCCTAGATTAGTTTAATTCACCATGATTAGTAAAATCTTTTTTTATGGTTAAAACATGATCGCATGAATTCTGGTGATAGAATTTTAAGGCATCGCTGTAATTGTTATGTTGCGATGATGCCATAAAATTTGGTTAGCGGTGATTGATTTGCTGTAATTGATTTGTTGTCATGATCACATGCATATCGGCATAATTCTGGAAGTTTGCGTGCATAATTAAACGTAAGGCTGCATGCATGTATAAGGCATATTCTGGAAACATTGTCTTAGTCTTGTTGGAGAATAATCAATAATAACTGCTATGCATGAAAAGTTATATGCATGTAACCGTTTTTTGTTCATGTCGCTTTACGTATAGATGTTATTATATAGTAAAATCATAATTTCTGAAAACATCGTTAAAGTGAAGAACACAAATGCACGCGCTTTCTACGCGCCCCTTGTGTGCGATTTAGGATTTCTTTCCTTTTGCACGCCTGCGGCGGCCTCTCGCCAGCCGACAGAGAACTCTCTCCCCAGCCGACAGAGAACTCTCTCCCCTTCCTTCTCACAAAAATCTCTATGGCTGAGTCCATCGTTCTCGCTCCTTCAAATGAGTTGTCTCCGACGTTTTTCCGATTATCTCGTCTTTCGATGTTCCGACAACCACCGCTCCATCTTCTTCGGACCAAATCTCGTATTCGTCTTCGGTGCCGGCTTCAATCCCGGCCTCTTCAGCTTGTTCGTATGCAGAGCGATTCAAGTCCTCACTAAGAAATCTTCGGAAAATATCTTCACCAATCACCTACGAAAACGATATTCCAACTATCGAAGCTCCATCGTCGATACTCCTCAAGGCTGCAGACCACTGGAAAGGCCATATAGTAGCCAAATTTTCACGGTCTCACACCTCCTCCGGCAAAAATTTATGCAGACCTAAATCCAGCTTGGGGAAAGTTTGGTAACATCTCGATTAGATGTGTGTCGAGATTTAGTTGCTTGATCTTCATCCCCTATCTCCAAACGCGGGAATGGGTTCTGCGCACAGGCTACTGGCAGGCTGGGAACTGTTCCTTCACGGTTTCCCCTTGGTCGCCAGACGGAAGCTTCCAACCTCACGACCTCGAAACAGCCCCAACTTGGGTCGTGTTGAAAGATATCCCTTCTCTATTGTACTCGCTGGATGGCATTAGCGTGATTGCAAGTGCAATCGGGGAACCACTTCATACTGAGAAATCCAAACTTGATCCTTTATTACCGGCGACACAAAAGTGAAGGTTGAGATAAGCCTTGACAGCTCTCCTTCAGATACCATCATCGTCAAGGATTGTGTGCGAAATTCAGTTCGAGTACACGCGGAATACCCCCGGCTTCCACCGAAATGCTGCAACTGTGGCAAATTTGAACTTCTATTAAATAGATGCCCGCATCCACTGTTGAAGAAGCCGTTTGTGACCATCCCTCAGAAGAGAGTTGCGCACACAACCACAAAAATTCATCTGGATTCGGAATCTAAGGCTGACATTAGTATCATCACTGACCAAGTTAGAGTGGAAAGCGTCCCAGTGGAGAATGATAGAGCCGTTCCCATCAGAGTCTCTGCACCTCGTGCCCGATCCAGGTCACGCCCCCGAGGACGTAGCTCTCCTCCTCCAATATCTCCACATGATTCACCTGATATCTTGACCTCCAAGCCCCAGATCAAAGTGGTGGGATCTCAGAGTGTCTCTCTAGGCGCACTGTTGTCTTCCTCCACCCCAACTGTGGAAGCAACTCTCCCATCTTCTTGTCTACCTGAGAGCCCTCCAGCGATCCTCTCTGATCCTCCAGAGATCCTCTCTGATCCTCCAGAGAATAATTGGGTGAAGGTAGTTTCTGTTAGAGCAAGGAAGAAAGTATCTGCTCGCAGCTTAACAGCAAAATTAAAGCTGGCAAAGAAGCATAAGATGTATGCTGCAAAGGGAGACATTTATAAGGCTATGGTCGCTTCTACTAAGGGTTCATCTCGCTCTACTCGGGGGGTCTTCTTCGGGTGGTGGAGCCAATCTCTGAAAGCCCTGCTTTCCCCCTCTTTTGGTGTATATAATGAAGATTTTTTCTTGGAATATCAGAGGATTGAACAGCTCCTCTCGTCAAAGATTTGTTAGGAATTGGGTTACTGCTAACAAGCCTCTCGTTGGTGGTATCTTAGAGACTCATGTACAGGAATCTAACATGTCCTCAGCTTTAGCCTCCACCTTTCCTGGCTGGAGAATAGAGTCTAATTATTCTTTTGAAGACAACAGTAGAATATGGTTAGTTTGGGATTCTGCCATATCAGTCATCACCTTCTGCAAGACGGATCAATATATTTTATGCGCTATTTTTGATCCAGTTTCAAAGGAGTCCTTCAATGCTGCATTTATCTATGCTCGAAACACGGAAACCAAAAGAAGAACTCTCTGGGAAGATATTACCCACATCCGATCGAGTTCCCCAATCAGATCTTCCCCATGGATTCTATTGGGAGACTTCAACCAAATTGCATCTCCGACTGAGCATTAATCGATTATCCCCTCAACTCTTCAGATGAGAGGAATTGAAGAGTTCCAATCATGGATTGATGATAATGAGTTCTCGGAGTTGACAAGTCGGGGGGTCTTTTTCACCTGGTCCGATCATCAAGATGGCAACACTATCCTTCGCAAACTCGACAGAGCTCTGGTGAACAACTCCTGGTTACAATCCTTCCCAGACTCCGTCGCAGTATTTGACCCTCCTGGGGATTCTGACCACGCACCTTGCATCATTAGCACATCTGAGCAGGTCCAAAGAGGTAAAAAATCCATCAAATATTTTTCATTCATATCCTCTCACCCGGATTTCCATTCTGAACTTACAGCATCGTGGCAAGGCACTGAGTTTGAGGGTTCCCATATGATAACACTAGCCGAGAAACTTCGTGCAGCTAAGACCTGTTGTCAGAGGCTTAATCGATCAGGGTTAGGAAATATCCAGCAAAAGGCAAAAGACGCCTTGGATAGCTTAAAGGCGGTGCAGGCTCGGGGTATGTCAGATCCTTCTCCTCAGCTGATTCAAGAGGAGCAGGTAGCTAGATCACAGTGGTTGTTCTTCTCCAGGGCTCAGGAAATCTTTTTCAAGAAGAAGTCTCGTATCAGATGGCTAAAAGATGGGGATGCTAACACGAAATTTTTCCACAAGATGGTTATCGCCAGACAATCACTCAACTCCATCAGACATCTTCGGCTCCATGGGGATGTTCGCATAGACAATCCAGCCCAGATCAAAGACACGATCGTAGCTTATTATCAGAATCTGCTTGACACTAAGAATACTTCTGTCTCTCCGCTCTCTGTCGATGAGATAAAACGTCTTCAGACCTTTCGATGTTCCTCCTCCCCCGCAGATCAGTTAGTCAGAGCACCCACTGAAGAGGAGATAAAATCAGCTCTTTTCTATATGCCAAAAAGTAAGGCACCTGGCCCAGATGGATTTGCAATGGAGTTCTTCATTGAAGCTTGGGAAGTGGTCGGGCCTGAAACTATTAAAGCGGTCAAGGAATTCTTTGCAACTGGTCTCATGCATAAACGGTTCAATACCACTGCCATAGCTTTGATCCCCAAAGAACCTGGCGCCGATAAACTGAATCTCTTCAGGTATGTGGCATGCTGCAACACGGTTTATAAAATCATCTCTCGCCTAATCACCAGGAGGTTGCAGCTGTTCATCCCTGATGTTGTGCAGAACAAACAGGTAGGCTTTGTCAAGGGGAGATTATTGTGTGAGAATGTGCTGTTGGCTTCAGAGTTGGTGAATAAGTTTCACATACACGCCCTAACGACTAGAGGATGTCTTCAGGTGGATTTAACCTAGGCCTATGATAACCTTAACTGGATGTTTCTGCCCAATGTCCTCCGAGCTTTGGAGTTTCCTGAGATGTTCATTAATTGGATCAGAGCATGTGTATGCACTCCTCACTTCAGTATTATTGTCAATGGGGAGATGGTCGGATACTTTCCCGGGAAGAAAAGCCTCCGTCAAGGTGACACGATGTCGTCACTCTTGTTCGTTCTTGCCATGGACATCTTATCGAAGATGCTTGACAAAGCGGCTGTGGACGGTTCCTTTCGGGTGCACCCTCTATGTCACACTCCTCTCATTACCCACCTTAGCTTTGCCGATGATGTGCTCTTGTTCTTCGATGGTTCGGATTCGTCGGCTCGGGGGGTTCTAGATGTCCTCGAAGCTTTCAGAGTGGCATCTGGTTTGGATATTAATAAAGAGAAGACTTTTCTCTTCTTGGATGGAGGCAACCCCAATACGACAAGAGAAATGGCGAGGCGTCTTGGGTTAAAGCAGGGTTCTTTACCGGTTCGTTACCTGGGTGTGCCATTGACGTCTCAGAAGCTTCGGAAGCAAGACTACCAACCTCTATTGGATCAATTACACAAGCGGTTCTCATCCTGGTCGGTTCGTCACTTGTCTTTTGCCTGAAGATTGCAGTTGCTGTAGTCTGTAATTAATACAAGTATTACCTTCTAGGCCTCTGTTTTTTTACTCCCCAATCAGTGTATTGCGGATTTAGAAAAGATGTGTAGCTCTTTTTGTGGAAGGGAGCCCCGAATTCAGCAAGAGGGGTCAAGATCAGCTGGGCATCAGTGTGTACTCCGAAGGCGTGTGGCGGGCTCGGTCTAAG
The DNA here is from genome assembly GCF_000478725.1 of Eutrema salsugineum. NCBI lineage: Eukaryota > Viridiplantae > Streptophyta > Magnoliopsida > Brassicales > Brassicaceae > Eutrema > Eutrema salsugineum. Next base: position 1,520,349 of record NW_006256867.1, read on the forward strand.
GAGATTAGCAGCGTGGAATCGAGTTCTTGGGCTGAAACTGATATGGCTGATTTTTTCAAAAAGGGGCTCTTTTTGGGTCTCCTGGATCAGACATAATCTTATCCGCCATCATTGCTTTTGGGACCTCGACCCCAATGCTGGTGGAAGCTGGATTTGGAAATCTCTCTGCAAGCTCCGTCCTCTTACGCGTCCTTTCATTACTTGTGAAGTGGGTTCTGGCATCACAGCAAGGTTCTGGGACGATAATTGGACGAGTATGGGACCTTTGATCGACTTGGCTGGTTATGATGGGCCCAGGGCTACGAGCATTCAGTGCGATGCTGCGGTTATCGATGCTATTCGGAACAGTCAGTGGACCATTTGCACCTCTCGCAATAGACACCCTATCTTAGCTCTTCTCCGCAACTGTCTTCCGTCGCCTGTGAGCATAGTGGCTTCAGAGGTGGATGACTGCTATCTCTGGAAACCGGTAAATAGAGACCCTACCCTTAATTTCTCTTCTGCGCATACGTGGGATTCTTTGAAGCCTCACCAGGATCGGGTTTTTTGGGAAAAAACGGTTTGGTTCAGGGGACGTATCCCGAAGCACGCTTTCATTACTTGGGTGGTGGTCCAGGACAGACTTCATACTCGTGATCGTTTGGTTAGGTGGGGTATCGATGTCCCTCCTACATGTCTTCTGTGCAGCTCAGCTAACGAGACTAGACAGCATCTCTTCTTTGACTGTCCCTACAGCAATGAGGTATGGTTCTTCTATACTTCTCGAGCCCATCTTCTGCCTCCTACGTCCTTTGAGGAATGCATTAAATGGATGAAGGACCCTACTAGAGACGCGAATGTTGTTCTCATCCTAAAACTCCTCTTTCAAGCCTCGGTCTATGAGTTATTGAAAGAACGGAATCATCGGGTACATAATGATTCCTCTTGACTGCCGTCAGTATTGATCTCAGATATTTCTCTGACCATCCGCTCTCGCCTTGATCCGCACTCAAGGGCGCAGAGAAACCTCCCTTGTACTGTGTCTTTTCTTACGAGTTGGTTCTCTATGTTTTAACTTGTAGGACCATTTGGTTAATAGTTTTGGAGGCCCTGCTGTATTGTTTTTTGGGAAGCAGGTAAGAGCCCATCTCTATTCTAACTGTATGCTGGGATAGGCCCGTTATGAAATGAAATCTATTAAAAAAAAAAGTGAAGACATGCAGTTATTTAAGAAAGAATAAAACCTTTGCATAATAAAAATTTTTATGTAGTAACTTGAAACATGTATATGAAAGAGGATAAAAATATTTGCATGAGTGGATTCATAAATGTGAACAGAATCCATAGTCATGGATAATTTAAAATTTCGGCTGTGCATTTGAATAAAAGATAATTTGTGTTATAAAATATTAACACAATATAAAGAAATTTTATCCATTAAAGTTTTAATTTTTATATTGTATATGGCCTTGTTATATGGCCTTGTTATATTACATATATATATTTAAAAATAATAAAATTTTATAATTGATCATGATTAAAGAGATACCATAAATAACATTAAAGTTTTGATTGATCAATTATTTTACTATATATATTCTAGGAGATCACCCAAAGGTGGATCATTAAATATATTTAGTAATATAAAAAAGATTAATCATTTCTTACTATAGTTAATAGTATGTATACCCAAAGGTAGCATGCTTATTTGATTTATGTATGATTTGATTAATTATAAAAGATTAAAATTAGCATCGATTAAAGTGCATGTATTTAAGTACTGTCCAAAAGCTGTTTAAATTCATGCTTTAAAGTTTCTATTACGGATTCTGAATCTGTATTAAAGTCTCAAAGCACTAATGGGTAAGCATGTATAAATGTTTGCAGCTTCATCAAATTTGTTTGCATCTGCTAACTCTGTCGTAAAGTTCAATGGGCTTGATTATGGAGAATGGTCCGAACAAATCCGGTTTACACTGGGTGTTATGACATTGGAATCTGCCATATTAACTGATGAAGAGCCCTCAGCGATTACAAAAGATAGCTCAGAATCTGAGAGATGGGAGCTATCTAACAGGCTGAGTTTGAATCTCATGAGGATGACGATGATAGAAAGTATTAAGCCATCTATGCCTAAGAGAGAGAAAGCAATGTAATTCTTACATAAAATTAAGGAGTGTTCCCAATCAGATTTGGCTGACAAGTCGATTGTAGGAAGCTTAATGAACGAGCTTACTACAAGAAAGTTTAACTGGTCTCAGCCAATCCATGATCATGTGACACACATGTGTAACTTGAAAAAGTTAACGACCTTGGGAATAGAGGTTCATGAACAGTTCTTGGTCCAATTCATCATGAACTCTCTAGCTTTTGAGTTTAGCCAGTTCCAGATGAATTACAACACCATTAAGGATAAGTGGAACTTTAAAGAGTTAAAGGTTATGTTGGTTCAAGAGGAAGAGAGATTATAGAAGATGAAAGATCAAGTTGCGAACCTCGTATGTCTTGGAAGTGCCAGCAGCAATAAAGGAAAACCAAGTAGAAAGGACAAAGGAAAGGCTTTCATGAAAGGAACTGAAAGTAAAATCCATAAGAAAAAGAAGTGTTTCTTTTGCAAGCAAATAGGACACTTCAAGAAAGATTGTCCGAAAAGAAAGACATGGTTTGATAAGAAATGTAAACATCAGGTTTATGTTTGCTCTGCATTGAACCTTATAGAAGTGTCTAATAATACTTGGTGGTTAAATTCTGGTGCCACTACTCATGTGTCTCATATTAAATAGGAATTCAGTTCGATCCAACCCATAAGAGGACCTGAACAGTATTTGTTCATGGGAAACATGATGAAGGCAAGGATAGAACGCATTGGGACATATAGATTGATCATGGACACTAAGTCTCATTTGGATCTTGAAGTGTGTCTTTATATACCTGAATGTGCTAGAAATCTTGTTTCCATAAGTAGATTGGACAATTTTAGGTTTTGACTTTAGGGTTGGACATGTTGTTTTCTCATTTTACCGGAATGATTACTTTTATGGTAATGGTACTTTTTTTGATTCACTGTACAAGTTTAATCTTGATTCAAAGTTCTCTGAATCCTTATTTAATATTGAAAGTCGAGGCATTAAGCGTAGTGCATCTGATGAAAGTTCTGCTTTCTTGTGGCATCAAAGATTAGGTCATATTTCCAAAGAAAGAATGATGAGGTTGGTAAATAATGAAATTATTTGCTCAATTGGATTTCAGTGACCTAAATATATGCATAGATTGCATTAAAAGAAAGCAAACTAAGCATATTGTAAAGAAATCAGCCACTAGAAGCACTCAACTTCTTTAGTTAATACAAACCGATATATGTGGCCCTTTTGATGCTCCTTCTTGGAGCGGTAAAAAGTACTTTATCACATTTATCAATGATTACTCACGTTATGGTTATACATATCTACTGCATGAAAAGTCTAAGTCAGTGAATGTCTTAGAGGTATTCATTGATGAAGTGGAAAGGCAGTTAGATAGAAATGTAAAGGTTGTGAGATCAGATAGAGGTGGTGAGTTTTATGGAAAATTTTATGAAAGTGAACAATATCCAAGTTCATTTGCAAAGTTACTTGAAAGAAAAGGTATTTGTGCACAGTATACAATGCCTGGTACACCTCAGCAGAATGGTGTAGCTGAGAGGCGGAATTGTACTTTTGTTCTTTACCTCTTTCTTTGTGGGTATATGCATTAAAGACTGCAACGTATGTTCTTAACCGAGATCCTAGTATGGCAGTTCCTAAGACCCCTTATGAACTGTGGATGGAAAGGAAACCTAGCTTAAGACATTTACGTGTTAGGGGTTGTCCAGCAGAATTAAGGCTATATAATCCACATGAAAAGAAACTTGATTCTAGGACTGTCAGTGGATTTATCATTGGTTATCCTGAAAAATCAAAGGGGTATACATTTTACTGTCCTAGCCATAGTACGAGAATAGTTGAAACGGGTAATGCTCGGTTCATTGAGAATGGGGAAACTAGTGGGATTGGAGAACCAAGAAAGGTTGACATTCAAGAAATACAAGTTGAAGTCCCTCCACTTGATACTGTACCTAAGGTTGTTGCTCCTATTGTTGCATCACAGTTACATGGTGCAATAGAACAACATAATGATTTACAAACTCCACTGGCTGAAAGTACAATTATCGAACCAGTCATAATTCAAGAAGAGAATAGTGAACCACAAGAACCATTACGGCGATCTGGAAAGGATAAAAGATCTGCCATTTCAAATGACTATGTGGTTTATGCTATTGAAAGTGAATGTGACATAAGCATTGATGAAGACCCGAAGTCATTCCAAAAAGCCATGGAAAGTGACAATTCTGAAAAGTTGGTTGATTGCTTCAAAAGAAGAGATAACGTCTATGGATGATAACAAAGTATGGGACTTAGTAGAGTTGCATAATGGTTTCAAAACCGTTGGTTCTAAATGGGTCTATAAGACTAAACGCGACTCAAAAGGTAACATTGAAAGGTACAAGACTTGCCTTGTTGCTAAAGGTTTCACCCAAAAAGACGGCATCGACTACAAAGAGACCTTCTCTCCAGTTTCAAAGAAGGATTTTCTAAGGATTGTTTTGGCTTTGGTGGCTCAGTATGATCTGGAGCTTCACCAAATGGATGTGAAAACCACCTTTCTGAATGGAGAGCTTAAGGAAGAAGTATATATGGATCAACCTGAAGGGTTCGTGGCCACAGAAAAATAACACCTGGTATGTAAGCTGAGAAAGTCAATATATGGACTAAAACAAGCTTCCAGACAATGGTATCTAAAGTTCAATGATACTATATAACTAAAACAAGCTTCCAAACAAGCTTCCAGGCAATAGTCCTATATGTTGATGATATTTTGCTTGCTGCAAATGACATGGGCATGCTACATGATGTAAAGAAGTATCTCTCTAAGAACTTTGAAATGAAAGATATGGGTGAGGCATCTTATGTGATTGGAATAGAAATTCTTTGAGATAGATCACAAGGATTGTTAAGCTTGTCTCAGAAAGGATATATCAATAAAGTTTTAGAGAGATATAAAATGGATAAATGCTCCGCAGGGATAGCTCCAATTCAGAAGGGGGACAAGTTCAGTAAAATGCAATATCCTAAAAATGAATTGGAGCGTAAAGAAATGGAAAAAATTTCATATGTATCAGTGATTGGAAGTTTGAACTATGTTCAGACATGTACTCGACCAGATATCAGTTTTGCTGTTGGTATGTTGGGTCGATATCAAAGTAATCCTGAAATGGACCTCTGGAAAGCTGAAAATAAAGTTCTCAGGTACTTGCAAGGCACCAAAGAGCACATGCTTACATATAGAAGATCCGACCAGCTAGAGGTCATTGGATATTCAGATTCGGACTATGTCGGATGCGTCGATAGCAGAAAATCGACGTTTGGCTATCTGTTCCTATTAGCTGGAGGAGTAGTATCATGGAAAAGTGGGAAGAAGTCTGTCATTGCTACTTCCACTGTGGAGGCCGAATTTTTGGCATGCTTTGAGGCCACAATTCATGCATTGTGGCTGCGGAACTTTGTCTCAGGGCTTCGGATTGTCGACAGTATAGAGAGGCCACTGAGAATTTATTGTGATAATTCTGCAGCTGTCTTTCTTTTCAAAGAATGACAAGTACTCGAAGGGTGCTAAGCACATGGAGTTAAAGTACTTGTCTGTCAAAGAAGAAGTACAGAAACGTAGAGTGTCCTTTGAGCACATAAAAACGGATATGATGGTTGCGGATCTGTTAACAAAAATATTACCATCCAGGGCGTTCATTGGCCACGTCGAACGTATGGGTATTATAGATAAGACCTTGCTGTTTTGATTATGGATTGGTCATTAGGTGTGTGACACTACTATGAATTCGCTTAAAGTTATGTTTCTGTTTTATTAATTATGTTATCATTAAAGTATGTGTATACACTTAAGGTTCATGGATAAACATATGGTTAGGTTAAAATTAAGGTTCTTCTCAACATAAGAAAAACTATCTATATAGAATTATGATTGATTTGTGATACATGGAAGGAATCATGTCGCTCAATGACGTGTGACCGCCATGATTCTATCAGTTCTGATTTTATTATGATACTTAAAGGTCAAGTGAACTTGATATAAAAGGCGCGCATTATAGTTATTGAACCATTAAGTTGGAACAAATGTCAAGTGGGAGAATGTAAAAATATTTATATTTTTATGTGATTATGTGTCTTTTCGGTTTAATTGTAAAGATCAGGTTCATATTTAAGTTTAGGATTCTGATATAAAAGATGATACAGTGATGAATCGGTTTCGATTAAAGACATTAGAATCTGGGTGTATTGATGACACTCCTTCTTTATCTTTATAAGTATTATTTTTATATGATTATATAAATATATATATATGAAATGATATATATATATATATATGACAGGGTACATATATATAGTTAATAAAGGAAATAACTATATGAAAGGGTATCAATGAACGTATGTGATTGTTGGCAAGGGTTGCTACGTGTGTGTGTTTCTAAGTGATGAAAAACATCACAATTATAACAACATAAGAAAAACACACAAAAGAAACCTGTCTTGTATCGTGAGAAAACATAAAGAGAAAAAGGATTTTGGATTCTTTTATCCATCGAAAGAAATCATAAGGGTTAGAAGATCAGAGGGATGAGAAAATCAAGTTGAAGGTTTTCATCAGGCTAATAAGCATGGATCAAGATTAGTGTTTCTTATTCCATAAAAAATTGTTTGTGGTTGGATTAAACTAAATCTAGATCATCCTGGAATTAGATTTCAGAAATGAAATCATAAAAGTAATTTACAACTTCTCCTTTGGTAATTAAATATAACTGTGCTCGTTTTGTTTCCTCTAATAATTGCTTGCTCCCCAGTCCACACAAATAAAATGAGAACCTAACCTACTCAACGTGGAGCCATTAATGAATTAGCAAACGCTACCTACCCAACGTGATGACTTTCTCTTCTGGTAATTAAACAAGTGTACTCTATCTATTTTCTAAATCCGCCCAATCTTTAGAAACTTACTAAAACAATAATGAGTTTGACAATACAGTTTCTGCTTCTGCTTCTACTTGTCTTGAGATCACATCATGTTGATTCTGGCTCTATTGTCAAATACCTTCCTGGTTTTGAAGGCCCTCTTCCTTTCGAGCTCGAAACCGGGTTTGTTATAAGTTTTCTTTTCTTTTACCATGTACAAATGTTTTTTGAGTTTGAAAATAAGTAATTAGCAATCTTCTGAATGAATAGATATATTGGTATAGGTGAGGAAGAGGAAGTGCAATTGTTCTACTATTTCATCAAATCTGAGAAGAATCAAAAAGAAGATCCTCTTCTTATATGGTTAAGTGGAGGATCAGGATGCTCTTCTCTCCATGGCCTTCTGTTTGAGAACGGTAATATTTTCTTTCGCTAAGCAATCAGTTTCAATGATTCGGTGAAAGTGCTAAAAACCCAAAAAAATTAGGACCTGTGGCCATGAAGTCTGAGGTATATGAAAATGCAAGAGTATTAAGATGGGAAGTAGGACAGAACATAGGAATTTTCTCTACAAGAATATTTCACTAGTAAATATGTTTGCAACTTATAAGTATACAAAACCTTATTTAGAACAACCTTAAGACACACTTTTATTTATTACACATTCTCTCCTTGTTCTTGAATCATTATGTGATTTAAGAACCTCACCCCAAATCCCTTAGCACTTTAACTCACAAATTCTTACAAGAAATTTGCTCACCCTTTTGCTAAAGATCTCTCTCGATTGTGTTGAGATCCTACAAGGTTTTCACATGCCTATTTATAGGACTTATGACTAAACCTAATCTTGACTTTCCTTAACGATTTCTCCAAATCTTCACGAGAATCTTCTCCTTTCTTATCTTCTCCTAAGATAAAAAAAACTCCAAATATCCTTCGACGATCCTTCAAAATACTCCAAGCCTTCTCTCCAAGTCAGCTTCTCGTCTCTTGAAGTGTCCATCATGTCCTACAGCTCCAGTGCATGTCTGGAGGGTTTTTTTTTTTTTGACTTGGTAATAAATATCATCACTTATTCAATTTTTTGGTTTTTATTTGCAGTTGATTAACTAAATAAATCTTCTACATATATTACTACCAGATTGCGAGGACAAGAAAAATATACAAAATACCTCTCCTGATTGCTATGTAAGTAATATCTCTTTCCTCCATCTCTGAAATGGTTTGTTATAATATATATATATATATATATATATGTTTTAAATAATAACGATCAGATATAGCATTAGTAATGATTTAATATGAACCTACTAACATGAAAAATTGAATTTTTTTGTCTTAATTTTTTTAAAAATATCAAGGTAGATAAATACTCAATCTAACATGAAGAACTTGGACATTATATATCTACTAAGGTAGATAGATAGTGAGTATCACAAAATTTTATCAGAAATTCGCTTACTTTCCATCCGAGGGCCAATGATGATATTTTCGGGACTTTATACAAAATAATATGGTAACTTATTTTTCAATCGTATAAAAAAAAATTAGTGATTTCAGCAAGCTTCTAAGAATTATATATTTTAATATAGCTTCTCCTTGTTACTCTTCTAATATTTTTTTTTCTTCTACATAAATATATATATATATATATATATATATATATATATGATCAGTTATAAAAGTCAAACAAAATGTAAAATTATGTAAGATCATTTGTGGACATATCTTCTTTAGGTTGATAAATAATTGTTCACACAAAAGATGTCAATTTTAAGATACTTTGAAGAAACATATATGCAAGGTTGCTTTTGCAGTATTATCTGTATTATCTCATTGAATGTTGGGCCAACAACGAGAGAGTTCGCGAAGCTCTTCATGTTCAAAAGGTATATGCCAAGTTTGGTTTTAAGATCATTGACGAATTGTGATGAGAAAGTCATTAAAATCTAAATTATTGACGATGTATATATATGACTACATGGGACTAAAGGACATTGGCAGCGATGTAACAAGACTATTCCATATAATTACGACATTGTAAGCAGCGTACCATGCCATATGAATAACAGCATCAGCGGATACCGATCTCTTATTTATAGGTTTGACTTAACATTACTTTTTGATATTAGAGATCCATTAGTTCCTCATAATACCCAAAATCTAAGGTTGAAAAATATTTTTTTTTTCAGAATTTGATTCACCAAAAACAACAACACAATAAAACACTTAACATCAGCAGACTATCTTCTTAGAAAACTTTAAATCCCTAGATAGTAATTAAAGATATTTGAGATAATGTTGAAAGGTATTTGGAACCTCGCTGCACCACTTTCTTTTAAGAATTTAATTTTGCTCCCTATACAGTTATAAGTAGAGGTGGGCAAAAGTTTATAGATCGAACCAAACCATATTAAATCAAACTGAAAACAAAACCGAAAACTAGATTGTAAGATTTATGATGAACAGTGGTGATCATGACATCACGATGCCTTTCCAAGCAACTAAAGCCTGGATCAAATCTCTAAATTACCCCATTATTGATGACTGGAGGCCTTGGATGATAAAAGATCAAATCGCTGGGTGTATATTATATTCTTCTGTGTTTTAGGTTTCTCGTGTTCATTCATTTTCTCATCCCAAGCCTATCAAACTCACTCAAATACCATTATTGCCCCTTTTTTTCTTGACAGATACACGAGAACTTATGCGAATAAGATGACATTTGCTACCATCAAAGCGAGTCTTAATTAATGTTTCGACTTAACAATATTACTATCATTGCATTTCGTTGAAAGTGTTTTTAAAATGCTTTATAGCGTTTTGATTATAGGGAGGTGGACACACGGCAGAGTATACACCAAATGAGACCTTTATCATATTCCAAAGGTGGATCAGTGGCCAGCCTTTGTAATAGAGGCAAGATCATGCTAATGTTATGGTATTTAATGAGAATATATAATGAAATCGTTACCTAAATCTATATATATACGTCTAACTATTAAAAGATGGAGAGGAGAGAATGTATTGAGACAAATACCTGTTTTTAGAGGTGTTTTATTATTGTGTAAATGAATAATCACAAACTCTTAGATTTGTATTTGAAAACCCCCAAAATCTAATTTCTAATCCAAATCAGTAAAAGAAACTTTTCCTAAATATCTTGATTACATTCCTTTACTCACTCAAGCTAGACGCATGAAAGTTTGGGAAAAAAATAATTTAGGCCCGGTTTTCAACAGTGAATAACCAAAAATAATATTATCTATCAGAGCCAGGTTTCGATCCTGGGACCTGTGGGTTATGGGCCCACCACGCTTCCGCTGCGCCACTCTGATTTGTTGATAGTGAGTGAGAGATATTTTTATTTTAAAAGAATTTGTTGGTTGCACTTTTCGTTTTTTTTTTTCCCAATAACAGAAATAAAACCAATCGACATTATTCGTCCATCGCAGATATGGCATCCAACCACTCTTTTTTATTGTTTTTTTTTTTTTGCAACCACTCTTTTAAGTTCTAACATCTTCCTTATCTTCTTCTCCCAACCCAATCAATTTGTGTTACTAGACACAAAACTAGATTTCATTTTACTTTCTTAATATATTCACTAAACCAAAAATAAATAAAACTGAAATTCAAAAATAAAACTAAAAGTACAACTCATAATTTGACAACACAATATATTTTTTGTTGTTGTCTACTTATTATATTCATCATCACATTCTTCATCATTAGCATCCAAAAATTCCTCTTCTTCTTCTTCTTCATCATCATCTTTTTCACCATGTCCAAGCGATTCAAGTGGCAGTGGGGGTGCAAGGTTTGGCATGGTAGTTGCCTCACTAACTATCTTCATAATCTCCTCTACTCTTTGAGGAGAAAAGCTAATAAGATTAACATTCTTTTGGTAATAGATTGTTTGTGCCGACTCCTTTAGTTCTCTTGGCAAATTCTTTAGGAACCACGCATGACTCCGAATCTCTTTAAGCGTACTTCTCTATAACAATTACCAAAAAAGTTAGACGCATTAGTTAGTTAATTAGCGAGTTAAAAAGTATGGATGAAAATGTGTTTACGTTTGCTCGCGTTTACTTTTACAATATATGAATAATTTTGTTTTTACATTCAAGAAAAATACGACGGTTAGCTTTTGAATCACATATTAAATTTAAATTATACACACGTAACACAAAGTATACGTAACAAAAACGTTTTCTTAAACAAATAAATTAACGTATATATATATGATAAGGCAAATAAACAAATAACTTGTAATTTTGATACGTATATTTATATATGTATATAGATTTCACTTGGCAAACAAAAAGAAAGATATACTTACCTGTGATGGATTAGCAACAAATATACGAGATAATAAGTTTCTGCAACCTTCAGATATGTGAACATGTCCTGGAATCTTATACTTTACAGCCATTATTTTCTGCAATTCCAAACCCAAAATTGACATACGATTATGTGACTATACGAATTACAAAAAAAAAAAAAAAAATCATCTCATTTAATTGTATCATTTAAAGAAAAGAAACCTGGACAATTTTTCGGAAATTGCGAGGATCTTTAGGGTCTTCGAAAGGATAAGCTCCGACCAACATTACATAGAGTGCCACTCCACATGACCACACATCAACTGACTGTGTTTAGAAAGATTATGTATATACCAAAAAACCTCGGGTTATATTGTATCATAATCAATAATCATACTTGTGCATGATTTCCAACAAAAAGAAAAATAATAAATCACATTTGTGTTCTATGAATTGTGTGGGGTGTAAAAGAACAGTTTATTTATTTTGTAATTGAACTCTAAAGTAGAAGCACAATAGTTTAACATTTTTGAATTTGGATTCGCAAAAACATCAGAAGTTTTTCCACAAGTTACTCGGTTGATACGAAATGGACACGCGTCCTCTTAGCAAGATTTAGATTAATTTAAAAGGTAACAGTACACCACGAAATAATGCAAGTAATTTCCGAAAACAAATGTTAAGTTGACTAATGATTTTGATGACGTTTGCCTAACTTATCACAGAGTGGCCATTTAAATTTTGCACAGATATGGGATAAAGTCGATGATTACAGTAATCCTACAAAGATGACGACAAAACAAAATAGTTTCCTATAAGATTAGTAATAGTTGTCATGTGAGTGGAGATTATGAAACTTTTGTCGTTTACTTCTCTTTTCCAATCTTTATTGTTTTATAACTATTGAAAGTGGAATTCAAACGGCCAAAAAAACTATTGAAGGTGGAATCAGACTAGTAAAATATCTTCATTACTAATACTAAAATATGGAAGACAACAAGAAAACAAAAATATGGAAATTAATGCTTTGTGTCTTGTGAAATAATTTAATTACCTTTCCATCGTATTCCGAACGACAAAAAACTTCCGGTGCTATATATGCCGGAGTTCCCACCGTTGATTTAGGGTTGGAATGCAGAATAGAAGACTGCATAATTTTTTTTATATAAGAAAATTAAATTTGAAGTTACAAAAGCAAACAAAATGTTTTTGAATAATGAAGAAAATTATAACCTTTGAGTAGCCAAAATCACAAATTTTTAGACGTGGTGCTGGGCTACCATCAAGCAATGTATTTTCCAATTTTAGATCTCTATGGCATATTTTCTGCAAATATTAATTTGGTTCATTAGTAAAACTAAAACGTAGTATAACACAATTATATATGTTTTTAGACAATTTGGTGTGTTATAAATTTACCATTGCGTGTAAGTAATGCACTCCGCAAATAAGTTGCTGAAAGAAATATCTAGCCTGCAAGTATAATTAATCAAAAATAGTGACTCAATTTTGTTATTGTTAAAACAACCTGCATGTATGTTATCGACAAAAAACAAAAATTATCTCCAAACCTCAGCTTCGCTAAATCGACCAGCTTTTGATATCCGTTCGAACAGTTCTCCTCCAGCTGCATACTCCATTACAATTCCAAGATGTGTTGGAGTTAAGACAACCTGAATCATCATTACACCAAGTTTTATAGTTTTTGTTAATTAGCACCAAAATGCCAAAATTTTGTAGCTTCTGACTAGTTGAAATATATCATTGGACCGAATAGTCCAAGATTCAAGTTTTGGGAGAATCCAATTTAGAGTCAAAGACAAGATATGTTTGTTAACTGTATGTCAAACAAGAGATTCGAGTTAAGGAAGAAAAAACAACCTAAGATTCTCTTCTTTAGGAAAAAAAAACATTCACTTGCCTCTTTAAATCGAATAATATTGGGATGATTAAGAGATCTATGATTGATGATTTCTCTTGCAACGTTTTCATCTATCTGCATCAAACAAATCAGTTTTGTAAGAATCAGAGAAAACCCAAAATAAAAGATGCACAAAATTAAATGGACCTTGTAGCCTCGATCGATGAATTTGACAGCCACAAGCTCGTTTGTTTGTTTATTACGCATAAGTCGAGCCAACCCGAAATTTCCAAAACCCAAATCCTTCACCATCTCATACTTCTCCATGCCTAGCTACCACTTCTTGATCTCACTTCTCTAAAACCTTTAATATCTTTTTTTTTCTCAAATTTTTGTTTCTTTTTGTGAATCTTCTTTTCGTATATAATTGTAGAGAGATATATAGAGTGAGAGAGGAGGTCTTTAGTTTACACGTAGCAAATATGACAACTACTCGACCAAAGTGTTGAATGAGCTTTTCAGGATATCAATGGTCATTTGTTTTAAGTCTATTTTAGTACATTTCGGGTTAGAATTCGGTTTAATTGATTTGCCTTCTTTTTTACATTCGGTTAGGTGACAATGTTTAGTTTATGTTTTTGGTTCTTGGCAGATCTAGTGATGGTAAAAACTGATTTAAAAATATCTACAATACTAATTCAATTTATCTTAAATCCAGAATATATTATTAATTTTTTGTTACATTTGGATTTGTAGTGGAAATTCAGAGAAAAAAAAAAGAAGAGGAGATTTGTAAGTGAGTTCCAGTGATTTTGCAAATGCAAAATTATTTTGGATGGAGAGAAGAAGTCATATTCATACGATAGAATTTATGTTCTATGGAACCTCAATTTTCAAAAACCACACCAGTTTACTTGATTTGCACGCCATATTCAAAAACACGATCCTTACCTAAAAAAAACAATGTTTGAACGTTGAACAACATACACATAAGATTTGGTTGGTCTAACGTAATTAGTACACATTAAAAAAAAAATAACTATATGTAAGATATTTCAGAGATTTAATGGAGTTTCTGAAAGAAGAAGCTTTAAAGTTGGATCTTAAAAATGGAAATATTCGTTTGAATCAGATGAAACTCTAATGGTACCAAGAACATCTCTCAAGGATCCTTGTGATACCTATATAATTCAAGGTTGCTGAAAACAAAGATTTATGTTAAGAAACTCATTTCTTAGTATTTAGCTGCTGATGGAAGAAGATGTAAAACTCTGTAAAAATGCTGTTCTTATTGAATATTATGGTGAAATACAAGAGAATAGATTATTGAAAGAAGAAGAAGAACTCTCTCTCTCTCACGACGAGATGATCATCGCCATTGATAAGCTCATAACGCTTCTCATTTCATTACAACAGTCAGAACATAAACCATAAAAGGAAAACAAAGATTGTTCTATATATAAACTCCAAATCCGTAACAGCAAAGCCTCTCTCTTCACAATCGAGTCTTTGCTCTATTTATCTGCCAACTCATCATCCTGGTCAACTCTCTCCATTGACTTCCTTTGTGCTACATTCTTCAATCTTCTTCTATAATATGCTCTGAATGGCTTATCAGAAGAAGCTTCCATTTCAACTATTTCTTTAGTTTGCGACATATTTTGAGTCTCCATTTTCTTCAAAATAACAACAAACAACACTAATCTCAATCAACTCCAACACTTTAATTAACATCTCTGTTTTATTAGAGATCCAAGCCATAAAACATCTTCACAAAACCAAAGGTATTCATACAAACCTTCTTATTGACGTAATGTGTAGACATTAACTCATATAATTTCTTCATCATCATCTCTTCTTCCACCTGAAAAAAAAAAACAATGTTCAAGTCATTAATCACATCACCAAATCATTGCTTCCAAAAAGAGCTTTCTTGATCATGCATCCTTATCAAATGTTCACTAAGTTTCAACTTATTTCCTTTAAACTAACCTCAACTTTTTGGAGTTCTTGAGTCATCATCCTACGAGCTTTTATGAGCAATTCATGTTGCTTCTCCAAATGGCTGTTGATTTTACCAAATCAATAAACAATGGTAAATCATTACACGCACACACAGTAAGCGTGCGTAAAACTAAACGTAGACACACACACTTTAACATTTTGATCAAAAAAAAAATAAGACACACTTTAACAAATCGTCTGTATGTTCCTGGTCCATGCTCACAAATGGATCAACTTCTTCCTGGTTAATACCTTGTTCTGATCTCAAGGCCACCTATAGATATGCATCAAAATTACATAAGAAGATTCTTGACGTAAGCATTATCAGTCACAATTTGAGCAAGTATTGTGTAAGTAGAAACTTCAGAACATGATTCTACTACAAGCAAAAGAAAAGAAAAAAAAAGACAAGTCTTTTACTCTTTTATCACTGATCCATCGACCTACATATATCACTAGGGACAAGATCTGATTCTGAAAATTTAAAGGGTGTGCTCACAAATGCAAACAGTTTAACCGAAAATTCTGATCTTAGTTAGACAATTTATCGAGCAACTGGTGCGCAAAGACTATTTAACCATCGTCTTCAACCCTTAAGTTATATTCTTGAGATTCAAGTGATTCTTGAAAGCTTAAAAAACATATTTTTATAGTGGATTCGTTGATCCTAGGCGTACCTCAATTGCCTTTGCGATTGGAGGAAACTCGTAAATCTTGAGTCTTTCTTCAATTGCTCGAGTGAGAGAGAGAGTGCGAGAGATTTACTCTGAAACGAAGTCAAAATCAAGAGATAGTAAAATAAAGATTTTGCATAGTCTCAAATTTTGAAGTTTGGTACGTGCAAGATTAAAAAAAGGTAACACAATTTGGATTTTTATATCTCTAGTTATAGTTTTCTGTAAATCATATAAACTTGTTCATATATATCTTTTTTCATGTAATCTTGTTTTTGTTATACATATATATAATTTTGGTAGAAAATTTATATATATATATGAAATCATTGATATTGAATAATTAAAATAAAATAAAGTCAGAAATCAGAAGATCTAATTAATACTCTCCACATGTCATCAATTATGGTCTGTATGTCAACATTCACACTGCTGAAGTTTTTCAACTCAGTTTTTACCATATCACCTTTTTTTTATTTACAACATCTATTGCAGTACAAAAAAATATCAATTGTTGTAAAAAAGTTTACAACAGACCATTGTAAATAATCTTACATTGATGGTGTTGAAATTTTTTTTCAATTGTTATAAGGGTGCAATAGATATTGTATTTATCTGTTAAAATCCAATATGACAAATTTAATATTGTATAATTCTCTAACAGTTTTAATTTTCAGATGAGTGGAGAAGGTTTTATCATGTGTCAGATTGATATTAGGTAAACAGATTTTGAATTTTTAGTGAAATTTGTGTTATATTTTTATTGGCTGTCAAAATTCTGGATTTTTTTATTTTATTTCAATTGTTTAACATCAATTATTTCATAATAATTCTATATATATATATTTATTTATTTATATTAAATTTTATTATTTTTGGTATACTCTATAAATAAACATTTGTTTCATTTAATTTGGATACAGAAAAAAAAACCCATCTTTTTTATTAACCTCCAATAAACTTTTGTTATTAATAATATATGATCATAAAAAGTAAAATATAAAAAAAAAACTATGAAATAAAAATGATGGGATAAGATGTTGAATTTTATTAAACAAAATCATTATAAAAGATAAAAATTGAGTATAATGCGTAAAAAAAATACAGAAATTCTGAGAGATATGTTTTTGGATTGACATTAAATTTAGAACAACCAAGGACTTCCCGAAATCTAAGAGATATGTTTTTGGAAAAGGAAAAGAGACGACATAGGAATTGCAAACTTTCTTGTTAGCAAAAACTATCGAAATCTAAATTTAGATTGAGGCAGCTAAACTGAGAAGTGACGACGGCACTGCTCCTCATTGGAGAGAGAAACTGTAAGCAGACCAGACCTCCGATGTAGTCTCACGGGACTTCCGTTCTGGTCTTCTTCCTCCATGGTTTTTGATTTTTTGAATCTCTCCGGCGTTCCTTTCCGGCGTGGCTGAAGACTTGCGGTGTTCTTTACTGGTTGAAGACAAAGATCTGTGTTGCTTCTCCTTCCTTGGAAGATCTGGATCTGATTTCTGTCAGATCTGAAATTAGAAACCTTGCTCCCTTGTGAAGACAAAGATCGTTGCTTTTACTGCGCAACCCTTGCTTCCTTCGAGCTTGCTGCTTTGCCGCTTCTCTTCTGAGTTCTGTACTCTTTTTCATGGACTCACCGGTGATGCTCATCTCAGGAACAAGCCACAATCTTTGAGGAACTGAATTTACTTCCGCTTAAAGCGAGTTTCTCTGCATCTAGCCTTGTGCTAAGATCAATATAAGTTGCGTGACCGTCTTAACTAATTATCGTGGGAAGCTTTGAGATCTCTATGTAATACTTTCAATGGTGTCCTCAAGCTAAAGATTTGGGTGGTTCTTTTTCGACGACGGCAAAGTCCAGGATAGTTTCTAACACGCCGGATCTCCAGATTTCATCAACATTCAGAGTCATCGACGGCGGTGTTTGTTGTGGCGGCGGAGACGCGTCAACGGCGGCCAAAGAAAAAAAAAAAAAATTGACCTAATTGTATCTGGTTTCTGGGTAGCGGGCCTAATTCAATTCTGGGCTAAGCCCAAGATTTAAATATAATCTTCCTTATTTGGGCTAAGCCCAATTAAGACAAATAAAATTTCAAAGAAATAGAAATCTTCAAAAAGCCCAGAATCCAAGAAAGTCAATCTTCATTTGGTTTGGGAAGGGCCAAAAAGGCCAAAAACAAGTCTAAAATGAATGTGATCGGATAGAATTATCAGAATGCGGGAGCCGATCTGACAAAAGAACATCTAGAAGAACTTTATCATTGTTTTCGACCTCGTTTCTTATTTTTATCAGAAACTAAGAACAGTTGCTCTTTTCTGCAAGATATGTAAGTATATTTTGGCTATGATCATGTTTGTACCGTAGAACCGAGAGGTCAAAGCGGTGGTCTAGCTCTTTTTTATATGGATGAACCATCGGTTTCTATTTCTTATTCGGATGAACATCTGATAGATGTAGAAACTATTCTAGACGGACAAAAAAAGTTTATGACATTCGTCTACGGAGATCCGGTTGTAAAAAACCGAGAGCATGTCTGGGAGCGTCTCACTCGGATGAGTCTCTCTAGAAAAGAGGCATGGTTTATGATAGGAGACTTTAATGATATTACCGGAAACCATGAAAAACGGGGAGGGCGAAGGAGATCAGAATATTCTTTTATTCCCTTTCGGACTATGTTGGATAATTGTGGCATGCTAGAATTTCCATATAAAGGAAACTCATTTTCATGGGTTGGAAAAAGGCGCTCCGGAAAAGTTAAATGCCGACTAGATAGAGCTCTTGGAAATGAAGAATGGCAATCTAAATTTTCTCACACTTCTGTGGAGTACCTTAAATTATGGAGTTCAGATCACCGACCGGTTTTAGCTATGATTCGAGTGGATAATCATCAAAGAAAAAAATCATTTAGGTTTGATAAAAGGTGGCTGGGAAAACCAGGATTCAAAGAGGCGGTTATTTCCGGATGGGGTTCTTCCGATGGAATCTCACGTCGAGATTTCCACCGGAAATTAGCTGACTGTCGCAGGAGCATCTCCAAATGGAAGAAATCTCTCCCAACAAACTCGGACAAGTTGATTGAGAAATTAAAAAACCAACTTGATGCAGCTCAAGATGATGAGAACACAACGACAGAGGAAATAGAAGAAATCAGGAGAAAACTTTGTGAAGCTTTCCGGGAAGAAGAAATCTACTGGCAGCAAAAAAGCCGCGAGCGATGGCACAAGGAAGGGGATAAGAACACAAAGGTCTTCCATGCTCTTACTAAACAACGAAGAAGTCGCAACCGGATCATCGCCCTCAAGGATAACGATGGGAAATGGGTGGAGAATGCGAAAGGTATTGAACGTGTGGCGACCCAATATTTCCAAGATTTATTCACCTCGTCACAGCCTTCAGACCCAGAAAATGCGCTCCGGTATATTACCGAGAAAGTTACAGATACCTCTAACCAGCTTTTGCTTTTGGAGCCCTCCGAAGCAGAGATTAGGGAAGCTCTTTTTGATATTAACACTGACAAAGCCCCCCGGTCCTGATGGGATGACGAGTAAATTCTATCAAAAATTCTGGCAGAATTTCCGCCATGACATAGTTAAATTGGTGAAAGATTTTTTCATCTCGGGATCCTTTGATCCTAGACTTAACCAGACAAATATATGCTTTATCCCTAAAAAAGATAAGCCAAGAGCAATGACAGAATTCCGACCGATTAGCCTTTGCAATGTAAGCTATAAGATTATTTCTAAGCTTTTGTGCAAAAGACTAAAGAAGACCCTACCAAACCTTATTTCGGAAACTCAATCGGCCTTCATGGCTAGGCGTCTTATTACAGACAACATTCTGTTGGCACAAGAAAAATTTCATGCCCTCCGTACTAGTACCTTTTGTAGAGAAGAATTCATGGCTATCAAGACAGACATGAGTAAAACATATGATCGGGTAGAACGGAGCTTCCTTGAAGCCCTTATGATCAAGCTAGGATTCTCTGAGAGATGGGTCAGACTCTTGATGTTTTGCATTTCTTCGGTCTCATACCAAGTCCTTATAAATGGAGAACCGAAGGGAAAAATCATTCCATCGAGAGGATTGTGCCAAGGAGATCCTCTCTCTCCCTTTCTCTTTATTCTGTGTACTGAGGCTCTAATCTCACTACTCAATGGAGCAGATGAGGAAAAACGTATTTCTGGGCTGAAAGTAGCTCAAGCGAGTCCACCGGTTTCACACCTTCTTTTTGCCGATGATAGCCTTTTTGTAGAGCGGATATCCGGCAGGGAGCTGAGATTTTCAGGATTATTAATACCTATGGACCAGCCTCGGGACAACAACTTAATCTTGGAAAATCATCCATCATGTTCGGGAATAGAGTGGACCCGTTTTTGAAGCAAGGTATCAAGAATGCCATCGGAATTTCATCGGAGGGCGGCATGGGTATGTATTTGGGCCTCCCAGAACAAATTTGTGGATAAAAGAGGAAAGTGTTTTCTTATGTTCATGACCGCCTAAGTAACCTAGTCAATAATTGGTCTGCAAGACTTCTTTCCAAAGGTGGAAAAGAAATTCAAATAAAATCAGTCGCACAAGCGGTTCCAACCTATGTCATGTCATGTTTTCTATTACCCCAAGGAGTGACAGATAAACTGCGGAGTGCTATAGCCAATTTTTGGTGGAGTTCAAAGCAGAATAACAGCGGGATACACTGGATTGCCTGGGATAAAATCTGCATTTCCCAGGATATGGGAGGCCTTGCATTTAGAGATTTACAAGACTTTAACCTAGCCCTTCTAGCTAAACAGCTATGGCAACTTATTCAGTATCCTTCATCCCTCTTGGCTCGGGTTTTAAGAGGCAGATACTACAGACAATCTGATCCTCTAGAGGACTGAAATGTCTACTCACCATCCTATGGGTGGCGGAGTATAATGGCCGCAAAACCGTTCCTGAAGATGGGCTTGAGGAAGACGATTGGATCGGGTCTAAATACGAGAGTTTGGAGCGAATCATGGATCCCGGATCTTAGAGCTCGGCCACCAAGAGCCGCTCCGCAGATCGGATTCCGGGACCCGGGAATTTTGGTATACTCCTTCATCCGTCAAGATACAAAGCAATGGGATGTTCCCCTACTTAGAGAATTTTTCCAACCTGAGGATGTCTCCCTTATCCTCGGGTTGAGACCTAGCCGTACCTGTACCTTGGATAGATACGCATGGAATCATTCCAAATCGAGACTTTATTCAGTTAAGTCGGGATATGATCTGATTCGAAGGACAAAGTTAGAACGGGAAGCTGGAGCGATGAGAGAACCGAGTATCACGGCCCTACAATGACATGTTTGGAAAGTCCGTACACCTGGAAAGATGAAACACTTTATGTGGCAATCTTTATCAGGTTGCGTTGCTACATGTCAGAACCTCACTTACCGACATATGGGTTCAGACAAACGTTGCCTTCGTTGTGGGGATCCTGAGGAGTCTATAAACCATCTACTGTTTTTATGTCCCCCGGCCTTACAAGTCTGGGCATTATCGGACTTTCCGTCCCTTCCGGGTGTCTTCCCGAGTACCTCTATTTATCAAAATATGAGTTTTCTCTTTTGGAAAACAAAAGAGCAAGACATGACAGATCCTCAAAAGGATGTATATCCTTGGATCCTATGGTTTATTTGGAAAGCAAGGAACGAGAAAATCTTCAATGGGAAAGAAAGTTCTCCGGAAGACACCTTGATCCACGCGAAGGTGGAAGCAGAAAGTTGGAGATTAGCAAACCAACCTGAAGACGATGATGATGCTCACGTTGAGGCGTTGCCCCCCCCCTCCGGCCCCGATATCACTATCCGAGGTACCGCAGACCCCGATATGCCGGATTGATGCTTCTTGGATCAATCACAGACAGGTTAGCGGCCTTGGTTGGAGTTTTAAGGATGGCAGAGAAATTGAGATTTTTGGTATACAGGGATGTCGTAGAAGCCTCTCGGCTCTTCACACCGAGATGGATTGCCTCTTATGGGCTATGTCATGCCTGAGAGAAAGACAGATGACTTCGGTGCATTTTCAGACCGACTGTTCGGACCTTGTGAGCATGCGTGAATCACCAGCAGATTGGCCGTCCTTTATGACATAATTGAAATCTTTTCGTATACTTCGCGAGAGCTTCTCAGAATTTACCTTATCCTAATTCCGAGAATTCAAAATGTCCGGGCGGATAGTCTTGCAAAAGGAGCTCGAGCAAGAGGAGTTATTTTTTCCCAAATCGATCATAACGAGCCGGTCGAAGATGGTTCACAAACCACTTCTATGATAGGCCAAATGTGATTGTAATAATTGGATAACGGAAAAAAAAAAGATAAAAATTGAGTAAATATTGAATTAATAGATGGAAAAGAGGGTAGATGATATAGAAGATAAAAGAAATAATGTGAAATGTAAATTAGGTGTTGACTAAAGCATAACACACAGGTTGAATCAAGTCATGTTTCCAATATTTACTAAAATCTTCAAAACATGTTTAGTAAGAAAAAGAATAGTCTTTTATCACTGATATCATTCATCTACTCACCAGAGTCACTAGAGAAAATCTGATTGTGAAATCTGAAGGGTATGATCACAAAGCCCTGATGTTTAAAGCCATTCAAATTATCAGCTTTAGGCTGGCTACAAACATAAGGAACAAAATAAGTATGCAAATTCCATTTGGTTACCAATTTTTTAAGAAAGCAAAAATTGACAAACAAAGTTCTCATTTTTAATGAAAAGCAGAGGCTCTTTATCATCTGGGTCTACGTGCTTCTGCTTGGGTGAGAGAGGGTTTTCTAATTTTCTTCTTAAGTCTCATTTCCCTTTAGGTTTCTTTGATCCACTAGAATATGTTGGCTCTAATTGTGTATCGAGAAACGATCTCTGAACCACTGATGTTTGGCTTTACACTAAACCATCTTTATAGAAAACATACAAAAAGATTTGATTCGTTTTGTCTTTTGAATAAATGTTACCAAGAAATTCTGATACTACAGAGAGAACTGCTTGAAAATGTCTTTTTCATTCATCACCCACAAATCACAAAGATGCAACCTTTGGATTCTGTTTTTTTTTTTGTCTTTCCTGTAATCAGAATCTTTAGGGTTTTTTGATTAAAAAAGGTAAAACATTACACAATGGGCAACCAAAAAGAGGAGGTTCATGTGTTTCTCTGTCTGTGAATGTGTGAAGCACTTCGAAAAAAATAAAAAGAAAAAGAAAAAGAGAGAAGCGTGGTGTCTTGATTCTCGAGCCTTGAGTTGGTGGGTGTGTTGTTGTGAATCTCTAATTTTTCTGTAAATTATATATTTGCTTATATCTGTTTCCAATGAGAGTGACTCCATAAACTATGTTTCTTTTCTCAGTGACCCTTTTAAGAAACTCAATATCCTTTTTTAAGCTTTCTTGATCATAAGATTGAGCGTAGATCTCTTCTATCAGATTCTTAGCTTTCTTTCTCTTTTGGGCCTAAAAGACCTTCAAACTTTTGTGTGTAATAAGTTCTTAAAAAGAGAAAAGAAAATGAAGTTTATGAAACTTGGATCCAAACCTGATTCATCTCAGTCTAAAGGAGACAATATTAGGTCTGTAGAAACAGATTGATTAGCTCCCTGTCTCTCTGATGTTTTTTATTTGGTAACTGACATTTGTTTTTTGCTCTTAGGTATGTTGCAACTGAGTTAGAAACAGAGATTATCGTCATCATCGGCAGTGTCAAATTCTATTTGCATAAGGTATGAACAACTCTAGCTTTTAAAACGTTAAAGACAAGCAAAAGCAGAGACATATTAAGAACAGTTTTTTTCTTCCTTCTGTTTTTATGTTTATTCTCTGTGTGTTTTTTCAGTTTCCATTGCTGTCCAAAAGTGGATTCCTGGAGAAACTCATAGCAACATCAAACAATGAAGAGAAGAAGAACCACCAAATTGATGAGATTGACATATCAGAGATTCCTGGTGGTTCTGTTGCTTTTGAGATTTGTGTTAAGTTTTGTTACGGAATCACGGTGACTTTAAACGCTTACAATGTGGTTGCAGCTCGTAGCGCAGCTGAGTTCTTGGAGATGAATGAAACGTTTGAGAAAAGCAATCTTGTTTACAAGATTGATGTTTTCTTGAACTCAACTATCTTCCATAGCTGGAAAGACTCTATAATCGTCCTTCAGACCACAAGAGATATCTCTCCTAATTGCTCAGATGAGTTTAGCCTCAAGCTTGTTAAGCGTTGTCTCGACTCTATAGCCTCTACAGCTTCCATAGACACCTCCAAAGTGGAATGGTCTTACACTTACAACAGGAAGAAGAAGCTTGATCAAAAGGTAAGAAAACAAGAAGCAGTTCCAAAAGACTGGTGGGTCGAAGATTTATGCGATCTTCACATAGATTTGTATAAACAAACCATTGAAGGAATCAAGAAGAGAGGGAAAGTCCCTGATAACGTTATTGGAGAAGCGTTACACGCTTATGCAAGAAGAAGAATAGCTGGTTTTAGCAAAGGCTCAGTGAAGATCATTGACAAATCTTTGACTAATTCAATCATTGAGCTTATCCCTGATGAGAAAGGAAGCGTTTCTTCTAGTTTCTTGAGTAAGCTACTTCGAGCATCGATCTCTCTTGGGTGTGAAGAAACCGTGAAAGAGAAGTTAAAGAAACGTATCAGCGAGCAGCTTGAAGAGACAACAGTAAGTGATATCTTAATGTATGATGTAGATATGGTGCAGAGCCTAGTCATTGAGTTTATGAACCGAGACCTGAAAACTCACTCGAAAGTACCGGTTGCAAAGCTCATTGATGGATACTTAGCCGAGAAATCAAGAGATTCAAATTTCCTTCTCCAAAACTTCCTCTCTCTCGCTGAGACAATCTCTAGCTTCCCAAGACAGTCTCATGATGGTTTATATCGTGCCATTGACATGTTTCTGAAGGTAAAACAAGATCCAAATCCTCTATTTTGTTTTTGTACTTAATGATTCTTGATACTGATTATGGAAATTTTCAGGAACATTCGGGGATTAGCAAGAGCGAGAAGAAGAGAATATGCGGGTTAATGGATTGTAGGAAACTATCAGCGGAAGCGTGTGAACATGCGGTGCAGAACGAGCGTTTGCCAATGCGAGTGATAGTGCAAGTTCTGTTTTTTGAACAGATTAGAGCCAATGGTTCATCAACAGAGAACAGTACTCCTGAGCTCACCACAACGACCTTGAACACTGAGGAAGATGAATGGTACCATGAGAAAGAGTTTTGATCTTTAGCATTGTTGAATCTTTTTTTCTCATTTCCGGATCAACCAGCTTTTGTAGTAACACTAATCTTGATTCTTGAGTTTCTTGTGGTTCTTTTTTTCTGAATTGGAAACATTCGGCCCTTGACCTTACTAAATTCGGTGATGGGCTTTGTGTATGGTCCAAAACAAAACCAAAACCAAAAGATTTTAACCGAAAATCGAACTAAAATTTGTGTATAAAGTATAAACACGTACTGTATTGGTTTTATTAATTGGGAAAAAGAAAAACTGAGCGAATTTAGTTAAGAAAATCGATTAGCTAATAAGTTCCATTTTTCATAATTAATGATTTAACATATAGTGTATTTGTTGTCGATTACTTAAAACAGCAAGTAGAAAAGCAAATCAGAAAATAAACAAATTCCTTTCAAAGGAATACAATATTTTATCCAAGATTTTCTTATAAAACTATTACCTTCGAATCTGTTTTGAACAAGTTATTCTTAATTCAAAAATTCTACTACATCATTCAATTTCCCAAAAGTGTAGCTGACATTAAAGTTCAATATTCGTTTTTTCTAATATAAACTAATTTCCTCATTCGGGTTTTAAAAATTAAAATTCTCTAGGATCAACAAAAATGGAATCGCCAGGTGGCGATTTAGTCCAGTCACCAACAGAGCCGTCACTGTAATCTTCTCCAAGCCGTTTCATACACCATAAATCCTCGGCGCACGATAGCACCTTCCAATGTGGAATCCCTCGCCGGAGTGGCTCTCCTCCGGCGACTTCCGCCGCCACGACGCTGCATCCTCCTTCCTTCGCCAGATTATGCGCGTGACCACACAACGCCTTCACCATTTTCTCCGCGTATGGCCCCTCTCCGCCGATCCCGTACATAAAATGAAGCCCAAACGGCCGGAAAACCGCCGGAATCGATGGAAGCTTCAAAAACGGCAGCGTTTTATCTACTATGCGCGTCGTTTTTGCCACCACGCGTCGTAGTCTCGACGCGCCACGAACCTCTAAACGAAACGAGTCTTTGCAATTCCACACGCTTAAAACCGCCCACGAATCCGGTGGGTATTCGAGGAATTTAGCCGAACCGGGCCATGACCCAAACCCGGATCCGTAACAGCTGCCACGTGGAACGGCGACGAATGTTCCCAACGAGAGTTTGTTATTGAGAACCGAGTCGATGTCTCGAGGAAAAAACTCGGTTGTGCTAAACTGGAGTCGGTACAATGACTCAGCATCAGACGGTTCAAGCTTAATTACGGTGACCCGATTAGAAATATTGACCCGATGCGCATAAACCGGGTTAACCAAAATCGACGGTTTACGGAACTCGGAGTAACCACATTTACCGGTGAAAAGATTAACGGAAGCATCATTGTCGTTTTCTGTAGCGATATAAGAATATTCAGCGCCGTTTTGATTAAACCATTTCTCTATCTCCTTCACGAGCTTAAACCCGATTCCTCGCCTCCTGAGTAATTAAAAAACGTGAGGTGATTAGCGTTAATTACTCGTGATTAGTGATGAATAAATGATTGATTAGCGAGAATTACGTGAATTTAAGTGAAATGTAAAACGGACCTGTGAGTAGGAGAAACGCGGAGGCCCAAAACGTAAGCGAGTTTAGTGTATAGTGGTTTGGTAGTAACGACGTCGTTTCGAGATTTGTGTGTTAAGTCGAGTGTTTTGCTACCACATGTAACGGTTTTAATACATCCTCGAATCATTCCAACTAATTCCTTCTTCTCTTCCGTAACAATCTCTGCCACCTGTTACAATTTCCAAATTTTTACAAAACGGTTTTTTTTCTTCCATTAATTAATTAAACAAACTACAAAAAAAAACAAAAAAAAAAATCAACTTTTTTGGTTAGTTAGTTCATATTTTTGCCTAATCATTAGAGAAAAGAGTTAAAACTCTTCCTGATTAACAAGCTTTAGCTTGAACAACTTCAAGGGTTTTATGTTGGTTTTAAAGTCTGAACCTCTTTTTTGAAAATAGAGTCTGAACCTTTTTGATTAGTTAAGTTCATATATATATTAGCTTCATCATATAAACAAAATTAAGAATTCTTCCTGATAAGTGATTGCAAAAAAAAAAAAAGAATTTTTGTTTAGCAAAGGGAAAATGGATATTTTATGTATAATTTTTGGAGTTTTGAGTAATTTTACCAGCATGAGATAAGAAGGTGAATGTCTGACACGGCAAATTGGGTCACCTAAGAGATCGGTGAAGAGAGAGAGTTTGCCGGTTGGGCCAACTTCGCACCGCCGTTCAACGTCTTCCACGGTGGCTAAGTCCTTACTCGCATCATACTCTCTAATCTCCACAACCACCGTCATATTCTCTGTTTTCTAATAACAAAAAAAAACAGAGGAGAGAGAAAGAAGAGAGGGAAATGGAGAATTGAGAACAAGTGTGAAGTAGCTAGGGTTTTATATAGCTAGGAGGAGTGACTGTTCACTGTTGCATTAAAAAGTCAGCAGATTTTCCGAGGACATAGGATTTTATTTTATTTTATAAAGTATATAATATATTAAATAACGTGAGGTATAAGCAAAGAACAGAGTAGCTATGAGTTTTATTTATTTTTTGTTGGCTTCAGAAGCTATAGGAGCTTTCAAATTTGGAGATTTTTTTTTTTGTAAAGGAGAAAAAGGGTTTCAAAATGACTTTTGGTATTATTTTTGGTTGATTTTTTATATTAAGCCGTTATGATTTCTACCAAATAGTACTGTCATTGGAGAGTGTTACTTAACTGATATATTAATTCCCTGTTATTTTTTTTTGCTCATTTTCTCAATATTATTATTATTTTTGCTCAACTTGGAATATATAAATGTATTTAGTGAATTTTGCAGTAAACAAATGAACGTATCTAGAAGATTATTTTCTCTTGGGACGAATCTAGAAGAAATTTATATAGTGAGATTTACACGCACGAAATATGAAAGGGTTGAGATTATTCTTTTTCTGTTCAACTAGATTATTCTTATTTCATCTTCTCATTTACTTAATTAAATACTTAATATTATAAAGAGAACCATTGTTTAACAAGTGTACTTAGGAAATTATTGTTGAGATATCAGAGAGGAAATCAGTAAGGGAATCAGAATAAATTTAGTAGTATTATAATTACGAAATAATGCTTTTTCGATGTAATGATGTGAGAATATTAATGGGTGATTAAGACGAGCATTGATATCGAACTTGCCCAAATAAAAGAGACGTGGAAAGTGGGAGTGGGAAGTGGAAATGGCGGCTTATGGCTTCTATCTCTCTCTCTTTTCATTTTCTCTTTTTAATTTCAGTTGTTCATAATTATCCGTTCATGAACGTATGTAGTATAATTGTGCAATATCACTAATCATTTGCTCTTAATCCCACCTATTATTTGTCAGTGACACGGCATCACAAATGAGCAGTCAGTATAATTAATAAAATGGAAATATGAATACGAACATAAGAGTTGTAGATACACAAATTGTTTACAAACAAAATCCGAAGCATTAATCCACAAACCAAAAAAAAAAAAAATTGAAGTAGACTAGTTTGTATTTATGTTAAACTGTTAGTAGTATCCTATTTTATAATTTAACTGTTTAAAATTCTAAAGTTTAAAACTTTTTAAATAATAAATTAGCATCCGTTGTGCGTTAAACTATTATTGATAATTTTGTTTTAATTTCGAATTCGCTGCATATTAAAATTCCAGTTCACAACATAACATTTACTGCATATCTAAAATATAAATGATTAACTCTTAAATCCTGGAAAAGGCGACAGACATATTGAAATATGTCATACTACACTCCAAAATCATTACACAATTATGATAAAACACTACACTATAAAAAACAAGATCATACATGAATGATGAATCTTTTTGATATATACACATTTTTATAACAAATGTTGATATATTTATATATATATATATATATATATGATACATCTATTATCAATAATCCTTTCGTTTGTTCATATTTTGAAACCGACAAGAAAAAGACTTCATGGCTCAATAAAATATATGTATCGCGACGACATTTTTAGTTGGCAATAGAAAACAATTGATGTATTCGAGCAATTGGAGTAGTAGAAAAATCCCTCTTTCAAAAGCCAAAGCTAACAAAGTCAGGCTACTCCAATCACACAATTAATCATTTTTAAAATTCCCTTGGTAATATTCACCTCTTATCGAATCAGAATGATGGAATGCTAATCGAGAATTATTAGCAAAACAAAATCGAATAATGAAGAGTATATCTTAGCAAAGTGCGTTTGACATGGCCCCCACTTGTTTCCATAACAATCTTAAGCCTTTTTAATCAAACTCTTATAAACGATCAATTAAATTAGCAAGTGGTGTCACTAAAACAACCTAATTATTCTGTCAACATTCAAAATAAGTATGTCGCCCTATTTAGTCAGTTTTATTCAAAATAAGTATGTCGCCTTATTTAGTCAATTTATTCAAAATAAGTATGTCGCGTAAACAATTTGGATTTGATTATATTTTATCCGTCTATTCATGGGATCAAGCACTTCTTTCCGGGAGGATTGTCTAATCATAGATATGGTGTGTTCGATGCGGATTCCACCTTTTTTTTGTAATAAGATACCAATTTACGTATATCCTAATATCCATCACATACTTATTTACTGTGAGCTATAGTATCATGATCGCTATTCCCACTTCGTATAGAAACCAAAACAGAATCTTAGTATCAACTATCTATAATTCATTCACTCTGTAAGTTAATAACAAGCATTTTATCTGCTAAAAAGGTCATAATTTTACTTTAACAAGAAAAAATACTCTAATTTTTGCATAGTAAAAAAGTTATAACTAATGTAAATAACTGAAAGTGAGATCATTTACCGATCTTCATGAGAAATTTTCTGATTTTTATTTGAAATTTTCTGATTTTTATTTGAAATCTATATATTTTTAGTATCAGATTCTTATGATAATTTGTTTTTTTTTGTTATGGATTTGAAATCTAGAATTTCCAATATTTTTTTAATGATTTTTTAAAAAAAAAATCAAAATTATAAGTTCTGTTTAAAGTTTTCTCGTTATAAAATGCCTCGTATTCTAGAAAAAAAATGCCTCGTAATATTTATGACATAAGTCAAGAAAGAATAGTTTCTATAATTTTTAAAAAGAATCTTGAAAAGAATAAATATTGTTAACCGAATAGTTAGTTCAGAATTACTATATATCTTGTAACTTGTAAGAATGTATTTTGAGCTACGGAGACAACAAAATTCCATTTAGTCCTTGAGTTAATACTGGTTAAAAGACATTTTGTAAGTAACTTTGGAGAAAAAAAGCCTTTGAGAGGCCTTTTCTTTCCCAACGAAAACCCTAGCCGCCTCCTTCACAGATCTTCGATCCGTCGCTTCTCCGGTCCGGCGTTTTTCGTCGGCGCCGTGAGAGGCGACTCCTAGTTAGGTAACTCGTTGCTCTTCAATGCAGTGATGGTTTGCGACCTTTGAAATTGAACGCTCCTTTCTTCTTCTCCGGCGGTGCTGAGGTGTGGAGGAGCCGTTTCGTTGAGGCAGAGTGGTGGTTGTGGGCTTTAGAGACTCGTTCAGCGAGTTGCTCGATCTCACCGGATTTGGATCCACTCGGGGACGGCGGTGTAAATCGCGGAGGGAGGAGCACTCATCGAGCTGCTCTGTAGCGGAATCACGAGGCGGCTCGGAGCTTGCTCGCGGGTCTAGATGGGTCGCGTGGTCGATGATCGGTTGCTGCGTTACAAAGACAGATCTGGCGGTGAAGAGGTTCGGGTTTAACTATCTCCTTCGTCTGCCAGTTTCTTGTTCCTCTGATGACCGGATTGAAAGTTAGAGTCGAGCTCGGAGGTCCGGCGATGGGCTGGCGTGCCGGTGTCGGCGAATACGGTGGGATCGAGGACTTCCCACTGTTGGCGAACCGTAAACCATTGTCTGGTTCTTTCGGTTTTTGTTTAATTTCAATTTTCTGTAAACCATTTCTAATTCCCGGTTTGGGTTGATTAATATAATATTAAAAAAAAAAAAGACATGTATTATTATACGCAAGATGCGTACTATGCTTAGTGGCGGAGCCAGCTGAGGAGGATCAGCTGCCCTAGGTGAAATCCTAAAAAATAAATAAATTGTTGTTGAGTTTTTTTAATTGATATATTATCCAAATCTAAAACAAGAATTTATCCTTCTAAAATTTAAAATTTAAGATAATTCAATAAATATTAGAGAATATTGATCCAATAACCATCACATAAAATTATAAAATAAAAATCCATAACAAAGTTTATAATTATCTCACATTGTAAATGATTCAATTTAGAAGCGGAAGCACTATAAATAAGAGTTTATCTTAAAATAATAATTACTCAAATAAATTCTAAACACCTTCTACAAGCTGATATAATTTAGAAAGGTATCTCGTCGAAAAATGAAATTTGTGGACACTAATACGCGCAACAGTATTGGTGATGAGTTTTTAAGCAATTGTCTAGTTTGTTTTATTAAAAAACAAGTATTTGAAACTATTACAATAAATCCGTGATAAAACTAATAAAACTAGAATAAAATAATTTTAAAATATGAGTGAGCATAAAATGCATCTATGAGATATTTATTAATGGTGAATTTTTTTTTTCAGTGAAACATATATCATTTTTTTAGATAATAAATATTATGATCCATGTAAAAAAATTTCGTCCCTCCGAGTTGAGTGTATGGCATGATTTGTTGGTGTAAAACATGTAGTTGCAAAATCGTAAATAAACGACTAAAGTAACGTATTTTATATTAAAAATATGCGAGTCCACGTTAAAGTTTAAGAATTTACAATAAATGATTCAACTTATTTATAGTTTTATCATTTTCAAATAAATGACCAAATCATAGTCATTTAATGCATATACTCTACAGTTTATCCGATAACGAAAACAGATTTTCATTTGTATTATACTACAACCATTGCATTTGAATATAATATCATCTATAGTAAAAGATGTAAATGACAAAAGCGCTGACGTCATAGAATTCACCATAAACGCAAATTAATTATATAAAAAAAGACAAAGAAAGGCACTAAGAGCAATGTAATATTTGTGTGTTTTTTTTCTCTGTTAAAAATGTAACATTTGTTCCTATCTTACCTTGTTACCATTTCATTTGTGTATTTTAAGAATTCAGTTTTTTCTTTTGTTTATAGTGAGGCTTTATTAATAAATTTTTAATCAGAGTCAAAATATCTTTTAGTTTTCTATTATTTTCTTTTAAAAATTTATGTCGCTTTGGAAGAAAAAAAAAATATTTTGAATATAAACGAGCATATGTAAATGCTTGGCCGGGCAGAAGTATCAAAGTTTAGTATTCATTCAAAACAATTAATGAAATTATCATAGTTTAATAGATTTTGGTTTTTCTCTATCGATTAAAAATTTCAAGAAAAATTGATATATGATAATTGATACTTAATATGTCCCCAATATCGAAAAGATCATTAATCAAATAAAATAATCATATAAAGATAAATAGAAGACAAAAATAGTGAGAAGTTAATAATTAGAACCCTAAAATATCTAAGATTAAGAAAAGAATATGGAGAGAATAGATAACATAACCTAAATTAAATGTTTGTAATATAAATATATTATAATTTATGATTACCTAAATTACTAAATAATTTAGTAATTATGTTGCTTGTTTAAACTTTAAAATAATTAAAATACTAGCCTATACTAGCCTATTTAGTTAAGATTCTGTATATGTGATGAGGAGCTTTCTAAAAACATAACATAAACCATGGACCACATCGTATGACGCAAAGTGTCGAGTAATAAGCAGACATATTAGTGCCTAATTTCCGGTCAAATTTGTGAAATTCAAACACGCATACTGATTCTTATAATATTTACATATGATTAACTGTAAGGAACTAAAAACATACAAATTCCACGACAAATTCCTCGAGAACATCATTGAAACGATCTTGATTTATTGTAATAGTTTTGGTTTAATATATAATCCCTACTTTGGGCCGGTGCAGTACAAATCTCGCATTCACATTTAAATATATATATATATATATATATATATATATGGTGTCATTTAGATTTATAATAGGATTAATCTATTATCTTTTAAAATATCGTATGCTTCATATTTGCAGAACTTCAACTTTTATTTCACCTGAATGCATTATATATGGAAAAAAAAAAAACTATAAGCGAGGGCGGGATCAACATGATTCAAGACATTAAGCCTCCAACAATACATATAAAGTTTTTCTATTCCTCAGTTTGTCAAAACAATAATATTTCACTACAAAGACCACCTGATATGATATTCAAGTATGCGACCTTCAAAAATTGATTATAAAAGAATTTGACTAAAAAGTAGAAGCCGTTATCATATATATGATCCCACCATCTTTGATTACATTATATAAGAAATACATCCACGAGAGTAATATAGTATATTTATACGCTTTCCAGACATCCTTACATATACTAAACGGAAAGCTATATGAATGTGAATTAAAAAGAATTATTAATAAATGCTTAGTAATAAAAAATATGACAGAAATTATTTGTTTCCTACGATTACGACAGAAAAATCTCGATGAGATCAACCTCTTTTTTTGTCAATGATATAACTTAATTATTAACCTATTATTTGACTTAACAATGTAATTTGCTACTAAACCCTAACCTTTGAGCCTTTGACCTTTAACCTTTAACGAGGAGGCCAAGACCAGTCAAAGCCACGAGCCAAAGTTTCTTCTACTTACCGACCTAAGAGAAAGGGAAAATGACTTAAACGCCCCTACGATGTCTCTTAGTTGCATAAATGAGGTCCAGCTGTAGATGTTTGAGAGGAACAAAGCGGCGAGGGACAGAGACAAAATCGTGTTGTTGTGTAGGAAAAACGTAACGAGATAGGAAACGGAAGAGTTGCTTAAGGTTATGTACTTATGTCTATTGTCTAATCAACGATGAAATGGGTTTAGGTTACCGTCGACTAACTCTGGTAGGCACCGGTGTATTGAAACAATGACAAGTACTTGTTATAATTTACTTATCCGTATTTTTAAAAAAATTGTATGTATTATTCAAACTTCAAACCACTGCATATGCAATTATTTATATATGTCATGTTTTAATGTTTGAAAACAAACAATTATTTATTTTTTTTATGTAAATTGATAAGTGAATCTAAGTAAATCTCTTGCATAGAACGGATGACATTTCATTATATGTCTTCTATGGAGGATAACACATTCTTATATATAATCACTATTTTTTTTTTGAAAAATAAATAAATATTCAAATTCTGACGTAGTATTTAATTGTAAATTAGTTTATTCAAAGATTTTGAAGCAAAAAAAAATTGATTAGAAGGGGTATAAAATAGTTTTGTCTGTTCTATTTGTCAAAAGGTAAAAAATAGTTACTCATCCAACTTAATTTACTTGGTGTTATACTCTTAATTTTGCTCTTAAGTAGTTTCAGAAATTATTACTTTTATAAAAAACTGGTAGTTAATTTCATTAAACGTAATAAATATTTGTAGCGAGGGCAGTTTAATTTCTGACGCATAGGGTAAGGCCATAGCTCGTCTGGAAACCCAAGATTATGCACCTTGTCCCTACAGCCCTATGCCTCTGACTCGACCCATGAACCTTTGTATACCTCTACGTGCAATGTATTTTATACGAAATTCGTACTTATTCAAAAGTCCATGTACGATATTTTGTACTTTTGTTTTGTACATTATAAAAAGAGTGCTTTGATTGATGTTTTCCGCATAACCCACGATGTTGGCATCACGTAACGCTCAGGCTTCAGAGATATTTTGTCAAAAAAAAAACGTTCAGAGAGATTTATACTCGAAACTCGATTTCTAAAATATCTACTAAAAGATATTATTTTCAGCATACTATTTCTTTTTTTTGAACTCTCAAGGGATATACTTTCTCGTAGTATTACCATCTGAGAGTTATGTGGTCTTGTGGTGGGGAGATAAAGATGAGACACAAAGCGAACTACTGGATAGGAACGAGCGACAAAACAAAAAGCCATTAAATAGATGCGACAAAAGTCTTTTGATAGAGTAGAAGTGGAAGATATGTGTTTAAATTTAGTAGGATATATATTTAATTTTCTTTATGAAGGTTCTAACGATGAATGTGATCACCAGAAAATAAAAAATAAGTTTTTCATCTGTTAGTAATATCTATCTATTATTTGGTCCTGTGAAAAAAAAATGTATCAGTTAATTGAGCTAGTGTATGTTGAATCCATAAATTTTCCAAATAATTTAGATTATCAACCAAACTCTTTCTTTTTTTTGTCGACAACCAACCTCTTTCTAGAACACTACTTTTTATAACTGGAGTATTCTTTACAATTGCAATTTTAATGTAATTTTGCAAATGTTTTTTCCCCTTCAATTTCACATAAGTGTGCGCGCGCATTATAGGAAAATCAGTTTCTATTTGATCATGAACTCTGATTTGCCTCGAGTGATTCGAATAATTTTATCATTTGGTTGTATACACATTAAATATATATATATACGTGAATCATTGTATATAGTATATATATATATATATATATGAATATTTTATCTTTCTTCTATGTTGGCTAAGGATGATAAAAGGAGAGAAACATGGAAGTGAGACATGGAGCGTTGTCTACTGCTAATGAGAATTAATGGGTCATCATAGCTTCTGCCATGTCATCACTCTCGTCTTGTCAAATCAACGCCATTCATCATCATCACCATCCATGCATGGCAGACATAATTAGCAACTCTCTTTCGTGATAATTAATCTAGTTCATTCTTTAATTTAAAATGTCCTAACCATGTTTTATGATGCATGAAGTCTACGGAACATGCAGGTTATTAGGTTAACATTAACATTTACGTGTTAATAAAATAAAACGAAATGTTCAAGGACAACTAATAGTGTAGGGTTAGAATGGTAGCAGGGTCAAGCAACAATATTTATTGCCTACGTTCATTACATGCATGATTGTAGTACCGTAATAAAGTTTCTTAATCATCCGACGTCGACAAACAAATATTGTGTTCCGATATGCGCTCTTATAACCACACAAGTTCATGTTAAATAAATGTTATATATACACTCCAATCATTTATCGGAAAGTATATATAAATAATTAAAATAACCTGGAAAGTTGTAGTAAACATTGGTCTAAGCAATTAGTACTTAATTCATTATATATTTTGGTTTTCCTATTGGTTAAAATATATCATTTTATAGTACCATACGTACTTGGTTATGAGTGTGATGATGTCCCTAGAAAGAGACTCACTAGTCACTACGTTAATCAAATGGTAATATATATGATTATTATGGTTTCTACCAATTAGATTGAGCTAAGGTTTTAGACTTCACTTGTTGACAATTAATATCTTCATGTAATATTCACTCAAGATATACTTAAATGATCACTAAAAACAGTATAAACGTCTGTTATGTGCACACAATTGTACACAAGTATGGTTGGTTCTTATATGATAAAGAGCGGTTGATTCTGTGGATTCAATTCCATAAGATATAGTTCGAATGTGAACTTATGTACAGAGATGATTTAAGATTTCACATGTATAATCAAATGTATGATTTCAAATCTAGAAAATTATGCCCTTAAGAAGTCCAGAAAATTATATACTCAAGATTTGTAACTTCATATATATATGAAGTTATATATATATATATATATACAAAGAAAACAAATAATGCATGTGCTTGCGTGTCCGATTATTATGGTTGTACGTGTAGATTTTAGGTTGTAACTTTTAAGGTCTATATACATATTTTATTTAAAAAACCTCACAAATACTACAAGCTAAGATATTTTATATCAGAAAAAAACATGAAAAGTTTTTTTTTTTTTTGTAGCGCATGCCGCATGCATGCCATTTAATATATATATTTGACTACTAAAAACATATCATTGGTGATAACTTTAATATCAGAAGTCAGAACAACACAATTTAGTAATTTATGTTTGACCTGAGGAACCCTTTATGGCTTTATCTAATGAATAGTGAAGCAAAATGCGCTTTGTAGTACCCACATACTTAACGACATGGTCATTGGAAGGGATTATACAACCAATGGATATATACCCACACGCTTTGTAGTCCACTTATCAATTTTATATCTTCATATTTGATTTTCATATGTTTAAATATATTAGATCCAACAATATCTTTGGGTGTGCATAATCCACCTAAATATTCAGAGATCAGTTTTTCAAAGATATGGAACATTTTAGATACGGAAGAAGACCATATAGGTCTATAATAAATAATAGCTACTCGAAACAGGATGATTACATAATCATTTAATTAGACAAAGGGAACCAGAGAGATCAAACTAAACTATAAAAAATCTAAGACAGGGAGAGATTGTTATACAGACACAGTCCTCAAGATCGGATTATGTGCTTAATGTCGCCTAATCATCTTTGTTTAGATTACAGATTCTCGTGCTTTCTTATTGTCTACAGTTATTTCTCTGATTTACCGACCACCAATCTCTACCCCATGCGCGTACTTTCACTCTCCATAACACCTCATCACTGAGGAAACTAGGAAACATATTTGGCTTTGACTTAAAATTGCGATGACTTTGACTTTGACTTGAAATGAGTTATGTTTTTTTTTTCTGGCTGAATGTTTAAACCTAGAAGATGCAAGTGAACAAAGGGACATTAAAAAGAGTTGTTGAGCTGAAAAATCCATGTCCAACTCCCTATTAGTATGATATTATCCGTTTTGACTCAAATGACAAAGCCCGCACAGATTTGTTTTTGGATTCCTTCCTAAAAGACCTCATATATACTAATCTATTGGACATCTTGCTTATATACTATACACTCTTGGTTTTAACTTCCAATGTGAGACTTGGATTGATATCCCAACAATCTATCCCTCAAACCAAGTATCACACAAACCCGTGGTCTCCCAACCTTCTGCAAAACTTGGCACCCATCGTGTATCGCCCAACCAAACCCTTCGCGTACCGTTAAGAATATTTTCGATACAAGGCACATCCCAATCGCAAGGTCATCTTGAGGGCTCTCTTTCCTCCACTGGACACACAGCCCACGCCTAGTTGTCCAGCTTCATCTTTTCCAGAACCTCGCTCTGATACCAATTGTTGAGCTGAAAAGCCCATGTCCAACTCCCTATTAGTATCATATTATCCGCTTTGGGCCTAAGTGGCAAAGCCCGCACAAATTTGTTTTTGGATTCCTTCCCAAAATGTTTCATACTAATATGTTGAACATCTTGCTTATATACTAGACACTCTTGGTCTAAACTTTCAATAAGGGATTTGGATTGATATCCCAACAAGAGTTACATAAACCGTTATCCTTTTTTTTTTCTTTCTAATTTTTTTGTTTTTTATCAAACCATGAAATACAAGTTTGAGATACATATTTGAAACACATAAGCTGCAGGAAACGAAGCTAAGAGATCTTCGAAGAAAGCCCAAACAAAGGAAACAAAGTTCCAGAAGAAGGGAAGTCTAAAAAAGAGGTAAAATCTATGGAAACGGTACAACAGAACTGAAAACTAAAACTCCAAAGTACTAAAACTGAAACTCTGAATAAGAGTAGTCCCGAGATCGAATACAGAACCTGTAGACGCCGGAGTTTCACCAAAGAACAATTAAAAGCCTTGAGAAGAACTAAACCAACAGTGACCACCGAGGGCCAAAGAAACCGCAGGAAGCACAAAAACAAGCTCCAAATAGACAACACCAGCAGAAATGAAAGCAGGGCCAGAATTAACCAGAGACCAAAAGATAAAATCATCACTGCCACACCAAAAGGCCAACGAACTTGAGCTGACCTAGACTCAAGGAGATAAACCTTGAACTCCGATTAGAGATATACCAGAGAAGATCAATAACCTTACACATGATGATTTGCGTACAAGCCATATCCATCTACAAATATATAGCAAGCGCCATTCCGCCGAGCAAAACTGAAGACCAACCCACTATAACGCTTTAAACCCAACTTCAAAACTCCAAACCGTTATCTCAAAAGTAATTTTATTTTTTTAAGTACGTTATTACCAAGTAAAAATAGGATTCATACAAATCAAAATCTTTAACATTTGCAATTATGATAAAATATCAAAACTGAAAAAATTTTATTACCCAATGTAACGAATTACCCAATGTTTTTGGGAAATTGCTCATTTTAGTCCTCAACTAGTAGCAATTGGCATAAATAATCCTCAACTATAGTTATTGCAAAAAAATTCTGAATTTAACGTTGACCATGCAAAATTAAGATTAATATAGTCAATCATTAACTGAGAAAACAGAAGACGTTACATTAAATTTCGTTAGCTTTTTACGAGTCTAATTTCGCAGAGTCAATATAAAGTTGAGGAATTAATTTGCCACATTAAAAGTTGAAGAATTAATCTGTAAAAATATAAAACTTGAGGAATTAAATAAACTGAAATTTAAAAATATACACATAATTGTTAAAACTTATTCATAACAACGGTGAGAATTATTACATAGCACTAAGAACTATTGAATGTGAAAAGAAACTATTAAATTGTTTGTTCATAACAATTTTAATAATTTTTTAACATTAAAAATTATTAAATTTGAAAAGAGAAAAAATCAAAATAATTATATAAAACTATATAAGAACTTAACCGAAAGTTTTTACAGTTACAGATTTTTTTTTTGTATTTGACGGTATTAATAAAGTAATTCTCTATTATTCATGCATGAAAGCCTAAATTACTTGGATTTTACCATCATATTTTTATAGATGTAAGACCACCTATTTTTTTTTTTTTTAATTTCTTGTGAGCCATATTTTTATTTTAGATCAGTAGTTGATAGACTAAATTATGTTGTAAAGTATTGTTTTATAATTATAAAAATCTAGTTTGTAGCACATGAGTACCATCTAAGAGCTACAAAAAAATTAGAAATATATACGCTTGTTAAATTAATTTCTAAAATTCTTCTTATCTTTTTATGTTATCTTTTTATTTTATGTAAATTTTGTTCTTTTCTTTTGTATTAATTATTTTGAAAATTGATCGGAACTAAACTGTTTTCATAAAATAGAATTTACCTGTTTTTTACCACAAATTGTTTTTGCAAAATGCTACATTTTTTTCTCAACTTGAACTACCATTTTTATTAGACCAGAGCTATATATAGTTTATTTGATTTTTTTGCACATTCAATAGTTTTTAATATTACGTAATAATTCTCACCATTGTTATAAATAAATTTTTAACAGTTATGTGTATATTTTTAAATATTAGATCATTTAATTCCTCAGGTTTTATAATTTTACAGATTAATTAATTCTTCAACTTTTAATTTGGCAAATTAACTTTATGAAATTAGACTCATAAAAAATTTAACGAGATTTAATGTAACGTCTTCTGTTTTCTTAATTAACGGTTGACTATATTAATTTTAATTTTACATGGTTAACGTTGAATTGAGGATTTTTTTGTAATTACAACAGTTAAAAATTATTTATGTCGATTGCAAATAGATGAAGAATAAATTGAGCAATTTTCTCAATGTTATTAGTTAAACTAAAAAATATCAAAACGAACCTCAAAATTGCATGATCGATTAACACTTGGAACCAAACCATATTACATGCTTAGATCTCGGGTCTGAAAAGTTATATAATTCTTAACACATAATCTACTAATTATCAGAAACACGGGTGATGATTCGTTATATATGTTCTTAATTTGGGGCGTTGGACTCTATTTATATTCTCGATGCGCGTATGTACACCAATGCATCTTCTTATTACTGAGACGTCACTAAACGACTCTACATTTAAATTACAATAACGAATCGTTATTTCTAGCCAATAGTCCCAAATATTATATATTTTTTTCTCTCAGCTTACCTGGTTTTCCAATAGTGAAGAGACAAGATTCCAAGAATTCTATCGGTTCTGAATAATTTTAAAGATAATTTAAAATATGATATAGCTTGCCAAAAAAACTAAAAATTAAAATATGATTCAGGGAAAAGCTACGGTTAAATTAGTTTAAGATGTCGAGTAAAAATTACGATGTGGTGGTTGTAAAAATTCAATAAGCCAGTTTAGGATGTTTGAGATAAATCCATTTCTCGAACTTTTTTGTTTTCCTTTCTGAAATGTATCAAGATGGGTAAAACCAAATAGTTTCTCGAATCTTTAGGTTTGAGAGTTTAAAACACATACAAGTACAAGATACTTAGGGATTTGAGTTACCAAAATTTTTCCTAAAATCCTAATAAAATAAAATTCTTTCCGCCAATTAAAAAGGATAATGTAAAATACCTATTTAAGGTTGTGCTGTCTTAATAAAAAAAATATCAAGTTTCAGACTCTATTCTCTGTTTTCTATCTCGTCCAACTATATTTGTTCAAATGACTCACAAATCAATTCATTCTAAATTTCTAATCACAACCAAACTCATTTCCATTTTTTTTTACAGAGAAGTCCATCATTATGTTTGGTACAAGAACGAAGCACTAATTTTTAAAAAGATGCCTGAAACGACATCGACAATCTAGGGTGAACAGAGACCAGTACAATAAATTTCTTATATGCATGTTTTGATCATTGCCGTGATTGATGAATGCTTTATAAAAAAAAGAAAGGCCAGTACAATAACTGTGAACAACTACGAGATGATTGAGTCTCCAAACCACAATGGTAGAGTGTTTTGAACCTTAGAATATGCCTTCTTGGCTTCTTGCGGAGCAAGTGTTGCGGATTTTTTTTTCTTTTTGGGTTAAATGTTAAATTTTATACCAAATTTTTGATTTTTTTACAGACAATACAGAGATACAACGAATAAAACGGAAAACAAAAATCTACTGACACACAAAAACAACAAAGAAACAACAGAAACACAAAAAAGCCAAAGATCCAGCAAGTAAGAGAAGAAAATTAAAACCGAAACCAAACAAGATGAGAAAGCAGCAATCACGTGCAAAAGCACAGACCATCACGTTTTTGCCGCAGCTCAAAGAACTAGAGTTCACATCATAGTTGCCACGAGCGCCCTTCCGAGGCCCGTCCTCTAACCACCGGAAAAAATACCTACAGCTTCTCCGAAAACTGACGCAATCTCCGAAATGCGTAACGGACTAAACTGCAACCGGTGACAAGGAAGTCTGAGCGGTAATCGGAGAAGTCACTTCCAACCACCATTCCCGTAGAAACCGAAGCCTCCATAGGGACCAACCTCCACAGCTACAATCTAACCGGACAACAGACCGGTGCCTCTACAATACACATCTCGAAAGGCTCCACTATCTACACCGAACCACGATCGGAGTCCTCACGAGTCAAGACCAAGACCAAACTGCGAAACTGCTGAGAATTGCTGATAACACAAACACACACCCACAGCGAAACCCGAGCCACAACGGTGAAAAGACGGCACCGGAAACTTCGTCGAACATGGTGAGAGAACAGCCGCTGAGCCACCCGCCTAAAACCACCGTCGAGAGACACTGTTGGTGGAGCCACACACGCCGGAAGAAACGAGAGCCACCACTCCGAGGCTAGCCACAAGCCAAACCTCTCCTACGAAACCAAAACCAGAGACTGAACCTGTCCTCTAGGTCCGAATCGCTGCCGCTGGAGCCGAGGAGATCAAAGCCTACATCGCCACCACACCTATGCCTCGGGAACACCGCTATGAACAAAACGAGGCAGAGATGGACTTTAACCGGGGAGAGACGAACTACACCACCGAGGAAAATCGGAGAGCTCGCCGCCGGCGACGAGGACTCGCAAAGAAAAGCCGAAAGAGACCGTCGGAGGGAAACGCCGGTGAACACCAAAAAAAGCAAACCCCACCGAGATAGAACGACGCGAACGACAGAGAGGCGCATCAGCACAAGGAGATCGCCTTCCACCACCGCAACCCCAGCGACGCCACTGAAGCTCCGTCGCCGTCGAACGAAGACTACACACCGGAGAAACTTCACTTTGACGCCACACCGAGCCGACGGCTGAACTGAGACAAAACACCTAACAAACGAAAGAGGATGCCATCAGAGTCCCTCCTCCGGCGACGGTGAGCCACCATGCGCGCCGGAGAGGGAGATCGGAAGGATCCTTTAAGGTGTCTGCAAGAGAAAGTTTCAGATCTGATTTCGCTCGAGAGAGAAAAGGAGGAGAGAGAAAAAGTCAGATATTGAGTTTAAATGATATATTATTGCTCAGTGTTGCGAATTTCCCATTGACTAAACCTAATAACAAGCCGAGCATTAAAGTTTCTTGACTTGAATCATTTAGCCACGTTAGGAAAAGTGACCATGTCATGAAACCTACGAAGGGACAAAGGAGCTTTGAAATACATCAACTCGAGATGTCGTGGCTGAACAGACACCCAAGGAATAAGTGATCTTTGGTTTCACCGTAGATTTCAGAAACGAAAACAAATGTCATCGTCGGTGATTCACCAAAAACGAAGCCGAGAAAGAGTTGATTGTCTGTCGTCGTTAACTAATTTCCGGCCACAGATTTCGTCAACTTCCACTCCAAAAGCGAAGACATAAAATTTTCCAGTAAAATTAAAACTGAAGAGAAACTTCTTTAACCCGTCTTGTGGATTTTATAAATGAATTAAAAAAGAGTTGAAACACTGAGAACTCAGGAGGAGCAAAACAGCAACACACACAATTGAGAGACAGAAAATCAGGGCAAATCGATTTTTAAACAAATTGAATCCGTAAAGAAATGAAAATCGGAGATTGAACAAGCAAATGTTTCAGGATCATTGGCCACGTGGGGTGCGGCTACTTTCTGCATTCCTAATCGGGTAGAAATACGGATGCGCCTGAAAAATCAACATATAATCAATTCGATTATGTACAATCTAAGAAACTCTTGACCTTAAAAGGAGAATGAATATAATTGTTTCTTACCATTGCTTCTTTAGCAGTT
Organism: Eutrema salsugineum; assembly: GCF_000478725.1. NCBI lineage: Eukaryota > Viridiplantae > Streptophyta > Magnoliopsida > Brassicales > Brassicaceae > Eutrema > Eutrema salsugineum. The sequence goes on from NW_006256867.1 coordinate 1,564,501, forward strand.
GGCCTTTCTTGGTGATCATATTTCAGCAATTTATCCACAAAATCAATAGCCTTTTTAAGATGAAAAAAAAAAAACCTGAGTCATCCAAAATATCCGGTTTTTCGTTTTACAGCTTCTTAAATATATAGAGTAAAAGCAAATTTTGTGTACCTCAGGAACTGCTAAGTGCTGGTTTTCAGAGTTGATGAACTTCGACCATGGCTTCCGGCTATGTCTATAAAAGAAAATCAAAGAATCAATAATTCAAAATTCAGAAATGGAATGCGAAAACTGTGATTCTGAAAGATTTCAAGAACTTTTAAAATTGGGATACCTCCCCACGAGGGATGCAAGATTAGGGTCCAATTCTATGCGGTATCTGTTTAAATAGGTATTGAGTTCGTCTGTGCCAAGCACCTGTCATAGTTGTATTATATACACATAGTTAACTTGGAGGAACGTAACAAGATGATTCAAAGGTTAAAGCTTTTCGAAATCTTACCTTTGCAATTTTGACCAATTGGTCATAGTTGTCATGTCCATAAAAGAAGGGTTCCTTGCGGAATATCTGTAGAGAAATTCGGCATCAGATGCGAAAATAGATATAAATCACTGTATGTATCTCTAGGAGAGTAATCTCAAGGTTCTGAGATCTGAAAAGGTTCAGGATAAAATAAACAACACGCACCAAAACTCTTATCAGCTAAACAAAAACACACACCAGAATAAAACTAAAAAGTTTAAAACGCTCACCATTCCAGCAAACATACACCCAAGACTCCACAAGTCTAAGGAATAGTCATAGTCCTGTAAATCCACCAGCAGCTCTGGACCTTTGAAGTATCTGCTCATCATATGAAGCGAGTGAAATCACGTTAAAGATTAAGCAAATGCTTTATATCAGCTAGATGAAGTATAAGGCTATGTTTCTCTTTCTAAAAATCCCCAAGTGCTGAGCGCATACATTTCTCATGCAGAGGAAGCATTGTTGAAAATTTAAAACAAAGAGAAACAACCAAAGGGACTACCTTGAAGCAACACGAACATTGTATTCTTTCCCAGGATGGTAGAACTCTGCCAAACCCCAGTCAATTAAACGTAGTTTCCGTTGCTCGTGATCAATCATAACATTATGCGGTTTCACATCTCTGTGCATGATTCCACGCGAATGGCAGAAATCCAACGCCTGCATGAACACAACAAACAGAATTAGGAAAACAGAGTGAAACAACAAACATTTAAAACTGATTCACAAGTCAAATAATTTCGGATACTACACATTAATGTACCAAATACATTTGACAGAGCATCAAAGTATTATTACATACAAGAAATCCCGGTAAAGGATCCCAAGAAACTTGATTACTTACCTTTAGAAGTTCATAGATATAGTATCGAACATCATAGTCTGAGAGAGTTGGATACAGGACTTTAAAATCCTTATTGTTCACATGTTCAAATATCAAGCTCGGCGTCTTCGACTGCTGATCTCTAACAATGTCGAGCAATTTTACAATATTTGGCCCACCGCAGAGGTTCTGCAGAATCTTAATCTCTCTCTTGATCTGCACATCAAGGAGGAGCAAAATAAAGAATTCAAAACACGCTTAATACTGAGCATAAAATTCCCAAAACGAGAAGCGTCTGAAAATCCACAAACCTTCTTCTTCTTCACAGGCTTCAAAATCTTGATAACGCATTTCTCGTTATCAGTGGCATGGATGCCTTCAAAGACCTCACTGTATTTTCCCCTTCCTACTTTCCTCACCACCTCATAATCATCCTGTACACTGCACCATCAATGAAACTACCTTAAACACTGACAAGAAATACAGTGATTAACTCCACACAAACTAACTCAAGATAAACACATATCTATTGAACAGTAACCACACCACACAACGTCAAGAACCAGTATCAATTCCAGCAATTTGCAAGAGATTATGTACAAGAAATATATCAATTCTGCGTTAATTTTCACGACATTAAGAATCCCTAAATCTACATTCCACGTTGATTTCAGAATCTATCAATCCCTCTAAATCATCAAAACCAATCTCATACCAAAGGCAAAGATCTAGAAAGCTAAGTAAATTAGTTTAAAAGATTACCCCCATTGAACAGCAAGGGATTCATAATCCCAATAATCTTTGGGCCTAACAACGTTGACATCGGCGTAAACCCTAGCCTTAGACGGCGCACCGGCACGCCGGATAGATTTTCCGATCTTCTGCGCCAGCGTTTCCGATTTATCCAAACCTTTCACGCGAGATTGATGTTGCTGTTGTTGTTGTTGTTGCTGTTGCTGGCGCAGATGTTGACGGTAAAGAGAGGCGCTGGAGGCGAATCGACGGAGGTCACGGAGGGAGGAGAGGGAAGAGAAAAGGAGGCTCCTCGTCGCCGGAGACGACGAAGAAGAAGAAGAGAAGGAGAGGAAAGAGAACAGGTTGTCGTTGGCGGCGGAAGCGTTGCGAAGAGAGGAGATTGTGAATCCACCACAAGGCCTTAAGGCCATTTAACATTTAAGTCTCTAAAAGAGAAATGACAGAGAAGGTAACGAATCGGCTTTTTTTTTCCTTTTTTTTTTTTGGTTGGCCCGAAACGGTAACGTTTTCGACCTCTTTGCATACTTCTTTCTATTCTTGGATATATCCGCCGACGTTAATATTTATTTAATGACCGCATAATCCACTTGTAATGACGAATATAGGCCTGTTTTTTTTTCGAAAAATTAATAAGGAAAAGACCAGAGTGGATAATTCGGATATTAAAAAACATTATTGACAATAATCGACAAAAAAACAGTATTGACAAAAAAAAATATTAGCCAAAAATGAAATTAGTAATAGGATCAGAAAGTTAGTATTGAGGTCAAATTTGAAACTTATATGTCAAATCATTTTAGTAATTAACCTTTTACCAAAAAAAATCATTTTAATAATTTTGAGAAATTTTAGATATTTTGAAACTTTTTTGTTTTTTACGAACGTTAAAATTCATTAGAATATAATGAAAATTCAGACGTTACAAAAAGTTAGACCTATGTACTTGTTTAACTTAGGCAAAAATAAAAATAAAAATAAGGAAAATAAAAGAGTTGGGACAAAAGATGTATGAGATGGATAAACGATTTTAAATGGATAATTATATAAACGAACCAAAAATAGAAGAGAGAGTTTGGAATGGATGCAAGATGGATTGAGTTTTCCGTCTTGAAATGGATAGACTTAACATAACAAAATCTGAGTGTCAAAGAGGTGAGTCTTTTGTTTATTTAAAACATCCACAATCAATCAAACCAAAGATGAAAGTAACAATGGAAGAACTTGTTGCTGTTGGATTTAGCATTAAACATAGCCATTAAGAAGCTCAGTATATAAGACTTTGCCCGAGCAAGCCTATATAAATTCCTTTCATTACTTTTTACAAGTCAATAAGTATTACTTTGGAATAATTTTGTTGAAGCCAAAATACGAGTATAGGCAATGTTTTGCTTAGTTACACAAACTTGTTTTTTTTATAGCAAGTCAATAAGAATATGGTTTTCATGATACTTTGCTTTTAACTTAGACAAAATTCTAATTTTGGACTACAACTAAAAAGTATATGGTTTTCATGGTACTTAACTTTTAACTTAATTCTAACTCTACTACATAATTTTTTCTAAAAATTAGATCAAAACTTGTTATCAATAATCGCTGAAAAGTAGTGGTAGTGACAGTCGCAACCGCCGTCGCGTAGAGAATGAGAGAGTTCAGTCACGAAACGGCGTCGGACTTATACACGCATTTGCCAAGTGTTTCTTTAGCACGCACGGTGTCGTTTGAGACTGATAAATATTTGATTGGTTTGACTGAACCATGAAAACCCAATTGGTTTGGTTTCGGGTTATTTTCTCAACTGTAGCCTGGAAAACGCATAACCAGGATGCGTAATTAGATACGGTTCCAGATCGGTTCGATGTGGTTTGATGGGTTTTGGTTTTCTTTTCTCCACTAAGATTCTTCTTCCAACTGGGCAAAAACCCTTTTAACCTGCACAAGGCGCACTTTCCTCTGTCATCGTCATCCATTTTCCACCACCTGACGATTGATTGCTAAAAGCTCACAAATCTGATTTCTCCCAAATCATGTCCAAATCTAGGGTTTATACCGATATCAACGTTGTTCGTCCCAAAGAGTACTGGGATTACGAGTCCCTCGTTGTTCAATGGGGGTAAACTTCGCGTTTCTTCCATCTCTGTTCTTTTCTTGCCCCAATTCATTATTTTTATTTACTTATCTGTATTGCTTTTATGGCGTCTTCCGGTGTAGTTTGGTTCATTCCCAAATCGAATTTGAATTCGAGAAAGTGGAATTCTAGGGTTTTAGCTTCGAGAATTTTGTCTTTGATCACACTGTGTTAATCCATTTGAGTGAAAATTACTAATACTTCACTCTTTTGTGGTAATCTTGTTCAGTCACCAAGATGATTACGAGGTTGTGAGGAAAGTAGGTCGTGGAAAATACAGCGAAGTCTTTGAAGGCAAAAACGTCAATACGAACGAGCGATGTGTGATCAAGATCCTCAAACCCGTGAAAAAGAAGAAGGTGAATCAGTCTGATACATTATACATATACACTTGCTGATTTGTGTTATTTGGTTTTTCTGAAACTTGATTAGTTATGAATTTGATGTTGTGCAGATAAAGAGAGAGATCAAGATTTTGCAGAACCTATGTGGTGGACCAAATATTATTAAGCTGTTTGATATCGTGAGAGATGAGCACTCCAAAACTCCTAGCTTGATATTTGAGTTTGTCAACAGTGTGGACTTTAAAGTATTGTATCCCACACTGACTGATTACGACATCCGATACTATATTTACGAGCTTCTGAAGGTAAATATGATTTCTACCAGACATAGAAATGTTTATGCTTGTCTATTCATATTGGTGATTGATTTACATTGGTTTTATCGATGCACGTTATCGGAATCTGTAGCTGATGTTACTGCGTTGTTGCATTTCAGGCATTGGATTACTGTCATTCCCAAGGAATAATGCATAGAGATGTCAAGCCTCACAATGTCATGATAGATCATCAGCTGCGTAAACTTCGCCTGATAGATTGGGGCCTTGCAGAGTTTTACCATCCCGGAAAAGAGTATAACGTTCGAGTTGCCTCGAGGTAAATCACAGCTCAAATCCACCTGCATTGCCATGTCCAATAAGGGCCTTTATAGATCAAAGCTTCTATAAAGCTAACTTAACCCTTTAAAAGCTTGTTAGTCTACTTGTGCGTTCCACCTGCATTGCAATCAAAGCTTCTTGTGCGTTCCGTAGTTCTTATTTATAATGAAGACTAACAAATGTGTAAATTGTTTGTCAGATATTTCAAGGGTCCTGAGCTGCTAGTTGATCTACAGGATTACGACTATTCTTTAGACATGTGGAGCCTTGGCTGCATGTTTGCTGGCATGGTGAGTACTGAGAATTTCCTCTCTCCTCTCACTAGTTTTGATGTTGAAGTTGCAAGCATTTGAATTTCTGAGTTTTTAATTGTTTTCCCCATACTTTAAACAAAGGTAAATAATTAACTTCTATTGTGGCTTATTCACTTCTCAATGCCTACAGATATTTCGTAAGGAACCGTTCTTCTATGGTCATGACAATCATGATCAACTTGTCAAAATCGCCAAGGTATTTCGCTAGCCTCTAGGCTGCTAAAACTTGTTTGCATAAGATTACATTGTAAAGCTGGATCCGTTTGTTTAATTTCTGATTGAAAATCCGTGCCTTCTTTTATCGCATAGGTGTTGGGAACCGATGATTTAAATACTTACCTTAACAAATATCAGCTAGATCTAGATCCTCAACTGGAGGCACTTGTTGGAAGGTCTTATTTCATCCCTGGTTCTCTTGTGTTGTTTATACTCTTAGGCTCGGTTAATATCAGACAAATGAGATAAAACTTGAAGCCACTCTCATTTGCAGGCATAGCAGGAAACCATGGTCCAAGTTTATCAATGCAGATAACCAACACGTGGTCTCACCTGAGGTTTTATACTCTTTCTTGAAATTTATAAACTTTCGTTCTTAACTTCTTGTAGTATTGACTCCATTGTATGAACATCTCCAGGCCATTGATTTTCTCGATAAGCTTCTTCGGTATGATCATCAAGACAGATTAACCGCAAGAGAAGCCATGGTAATAATCCTCAAATTTTGTTTTTTACCCTGTTTTTCATCAAACTTATTTTGATGATTTGTGGTTATTTGTTTTTTAGGCTCATCCTTACTTCGCCCAAGTTAAAGCTGCGGAGAGCAGCAGACTACGAACTCTGTAAAACCAAAAGCTTGATGCTTTCTATTATTTTTGAACCAAAATATTGTGATTTGTAATATTAACTCGAGAAACACCAGAAGTTGTATCAAAATTGTTGTTATTTATCATAATAGAGACATAAATGAAAGCAAAAAGCAACAAAGAGAAAAAGTTCCAAACAAAGGCTTCACGATATAATAATAATTATAGCAAGAGACTTAGTATTGAAACAAGGCTTTAGTAAAGAGAGATAGAAACATAAAGTATGTTTGATCCAAGACACTTTAACTTGATGATACAAACATAGGAGAAGGATCCATACATTTACATTGGTATCCTTTTTTGTGAGATAGATAGTTTCTTCACTTCTTGAGGTGAGGGAAGCAAGCAACAACATCGGCTTTCGGATGCTTGGCCTCTGCGTGCTCCCTGCATTTCACTTCCGATGTTGTGCAGATGAATGTCTGCATACAAACCTTGCACTGTATACACACCAACAAGTAGCAAGTTATTGAATAGAAGAACACTTATAACTCAACTCAAAAATAAATCATGAAACGTAGAGACACAAGATAAGTCTTACATCAAGAAAGCAAAATGGGTAAGTTATTGAAATGAAGAACACTCGACTCAATATCAATACCATCAGCAATTGTAGATCAACATGAGATTAGTCTTACATTTTCATGACTCCATAAGTTCTATTTAGAACCGAATAAACAACCCTAATTCTGATCACAACTCTATTACTTCGATTTGGTACCTTGAGACCATAAATAAATTACAATCTTAATGACCATTATCTTCAAAATCATGGAGGAATGGAGAGATTAGAGATTCTTATTCCTTAACATGATCAAACTCTTGATTCTCCAGAAAACCGATTCTACTGACCAAGAATCATATAAAATTTTAGTTGAGTGAAATCATCTCACCCATTTGATCATAAACAGTTTAAACAGTAGCAAATGATCACCTGAATCGACATAGCTTTCTTGTTCGCCTCCAATTGGCTTCCTGTAACAAATCAAAAGATACAATCATCAAAAAAAAGAGGAGATTTTAGGATTTGAGCTCCATTTCTCTGTATAGAAGTTTGATCCGTTTTCCCAAACCCTAAATCGAATCAAGAAAATTGAGAATCGGCTCGTGTTTTTGTTTACCTTTTCCAGCTTGCCTTGCCTTCTCCAAGTTTTTCTCACGAGCCATCTTCGATTTCTGTGCGTTTCCTCCACCCATCTCTCTCTGTCTGATTCGATTACGCAAGGGAAGGAAGACGAGACTACTCAAACCCTAATTTTTTCAGAAGAGGTGATATAAAATATACGAAATGGAATTATTATTTTTTTGCCGAAAATGTTGAATTTAGTCGAAAAACGCAATCTTGCAATGAGAAAAGAATATTTATATGAGAAGCAATCCCACTAGCCCACTCACATAAATTCGCCACTCACTTAGTGTACCATTCACCAATCAACCAACGCGTTTTTGATTCTAGATAATTCGATTCACCTTAATGGGCCTTAAGCCTTTTTAAGATATTGACCCAATTAGATTTAGAAACTATTAGCCCGATGTAATCAGTAACCCTCTAGACGATCAAGAGGTTTCCGTTTTTCGTTGTTTACATCAGTCAAGATCTAAAATCCCATCTCGTCTCCGACGTTTGATTTTTTTTTTTTTTTTCCGGCGGCTTCACCGGTTGCCTTAGGATCGATGGGTGTGGTTATCGAGAGCTTTGTTTGGCAACCAAGCTCAAGCGTCTTCGTCTTCTTCTTCATTTCCGCATTTCTGTCGATACTTCTGTTTCCCTACTTCGCTAAGAACAGAACTTTTGGTACGTTTGATCACACCGTTTCCTCTTCTTTCGCTCGGTTCCAGAGATGGTTTCTAGCTATCTACACTCTCTCTTCAGGTAACATCTTATAGATTTCTTCAATTTTCGTGAATCTGAAGCATGTGCGGGTGATTTCAATCTCTGGTTTCGAAACCAAATTGGATCTTTGCTATAATTAATTCCATTTTCACAGTGATGGAAGGTTTATGGTCTGTGTATGGAGAATTGGAGTTAACCTCTTATGACGTAAGTAAAGAATCGATGGTGTTTTATCTCTGTGTTGGCTACTCGACCACTCTTATCCTCGGCCCTTTACTTGGTGTGGTTTCTGATCTCATGTAAGTGTGATTTTTCTCAATCTGATTTAAAGTGAGAATGTTGATCAAAAGCAAACCCTGAATCTCATTGTTTATGAAGTTTTTTTTTTTTTTTTTTCAAGTGATGATCTTGTTGCTTACAACGTTTTGTAGAGGTCAGAAGAGGATTTGTCTACTCTATTGCGTCTTGCACTTCGTTGCTGGTGTGTGGAAGAGGATTACAATGAGCCCTAGTGCTTGGTTTGCAAATGTTTGCTTGTCTCTTGCTGGTCTCGTATATTCATTTGGGTTTGAGACTTGGCTGGTTGTGGAACATGAAAAGGTAAGGATTCGTTACCGCGTTTTGAGTTTATTATTAGAAAAGAAGATTCTGATTCTGTAGTAATGTTATGTGTCTTGTATCTTTGTAGCAAAGTCAGCGTAATGATTCGTTGAATGAGACATTCTGGTTGATGACTTTTCTTGAGTCTGCATCTTTAATTGTTGGTCAAGTTCTTGCAAATTGGCTTGTGGATGAAAATGTTCAGCATGGCGTTGCGTTGTCTGCTACGGCGTCTCTGTTATTGTCTGTTGTTGCCATTATTTGTATTGTCCGGACTGCGAAAGAGCCTTTGAAGACTTTACCGTTTAGGGATTATTCCGCAGCTTTCTATGCATATGTTCTTGGTGGTAAGGATATTGTCTTCAAACTTTTCTTCTGCATTGAAGCTTCTGGATTTGATTTAGATTTGTAACAAAAAGAAAATTGCACTTTAATTCAATTTAAAGTTCATGAAAGAGGATAAGCTAATCTTTTCTTTTTAATCTTATCAGATAAAAAAATATGGTTTCTAGGAACTGCACAAGCCTGCCTCCAGTTTTCCACTGCAGTCTTTTGGATTCTTTGGGCGCCAACGATAGTGGTATGATCAAAACCTTCCTAGCATATATTGCTGTTACTTGAACCAACTTTTATGTTTCAGAAATCAAACTAGCAATGATGCTTGCTTTCATCTGATGTTTAGGACTTTAGATAGGATAATCATCGGTGCTTACTTCGAGACATGCAATGATTATTTTCTTTTGATCTACTTGTTTAAAATGAGTTATGTTGGGTCAGGCTGATGGGCGAGAAGTGAACCTGGGATTGATATATCCATGCTTCTTGGGTTCGAGAATGCTTGGGAGTAGTGTATTCCCATGGCTTATGAGCGGACAATCATTGCTCCGGCTTGAAGATTGCTTAGTCTACATATACGCAATACTTGGGTTTGTGTTCTCTATAGTAGCCTATGATTACCAGGTAACTTATTTACTAGTTTCGGAAAAGATTACTCGTGAAAAAAAACAGTTTCGTTGCCATCATATTGAAGGCCTCACACATTTTATCTTGCAGGAAATCAGAACCTTAGTAATACTTTTCTGCTTATTCCATGGCTTTGCTGGACTAGCACTGCCTTTGCTTGCAAGATTAAGGACCATGTAATGCTCTTATATACATTTACTCGTTCATTTTTTTTTCTGATTATTTAGCCGAGACAAGAATGAAGAATCTTTCTTCTCTGTTGTGATGAATTTGTTATCTTTATTTATAGGTATGTACCAAATGAATTACGTGGAGGGATGATAAGCATTTCTCAAGTCCCAGCTAATGCTGCTATTTTGTTTTGCTTAATACAGGTATTAAGTCTTGTTAAACTGTTTTGCTACTGTTTCAATCACGTAACTGATCTTAAAATTGCAGAGAGGGTACTCGAACACGATCGAGAACTCAACAATGATGGCTTTTGGTGCCATTTCTTTATTCACTGCATCTGGTTGTATATATTTATTGAGACGATGGGGAAAGTCACCACACCAAGATTGGCACAAATTATGATGAATCTGAGTAACTCTAGGTCTCTACTCTCTCTAGTATGAGACTTGTGCAATTGAGTGGAGGCAGGACAAGCAAATCACAGACATATCTACATGCTTTCTAAAGAAAGAAATTCAGGTAGGTATGTAATCTTGTGGTTGATGGTCTTGCTTCAATTTTGTGGCAGCATGAAGTTGAGCAAACACACAAAACCTGGAAGCTCAAAGTTGCGCCAAAATCAGCATAAAGGTTTTGTTTTGTTAGTCTGAGATATTATTTTGAAATTGATTGTTTCTTTTTTGTTCATTTCTTATTTAAGATCATCTTCTTCAGACCGTGTAAGGCCTTACATTTATTGGTTTACAAGTAAATATGTATAAAAATGGAAAGTTCCGGGTTGGCAGCGGAAAAATATTTTTGTAATATTTTTTATTGGACTTATGCATATACAATAGTACGCAAGAGTAAGAAATTTTTAAAAACAACTACATTTTTCCTAACAAAACGCATGTTGTTTCCTTGCTTTTGGTGTATGATCTTTGTGTTAGTGGTCTCGCTTCAATTTTGTGGCAGCATGAAAGCGAGCATACACAAACCTGGAAGCTCAAAGTTGCAGTTATAAGGAACATCAGAGGTCTTTGGACCTCAGCTTCTTTGGACCTTTTAGGCCTTAAAAATTTATTGTTTAACAAGTAAATGTGACTGCAATTTTACAATCTTATCTTCATAATCTTCAAATGATTGGTCTCTTATCCACTTTGTGGCAACCCATTTCTCTCCCTTGATAACAGGACAACTACCATGAAGAGATATCTGCAACAACAAAATCAAATCGTATTTGAGAAAAGATCAAACAACATAAAAAAATGTTGTAATGGGTCTTGATTGTCTTGAAAACACTGACTGGATCGATTGTTCCGTTTGGAAGCAAATTGTAGAAGAAAATGGCGTCTCCTTGTCGCGGTTTTATTGTCAAGCCAACACACTTCTTATAATCATAGTTTCCTTCCATGTTTCTCCAACTCTGCTTCCTCAGATCCAAAACCATTTACAACAAGAAACCTCAAGCCATAATAATCCAAAAGAAAGACACAATGATTTACCTCAAATGGGAACATTGTTTCTCCGCCTTCTTCTACAGTCGATAAGTATAACAGGAAAGATGCGAGCTGTATTCCATGAATAACTTATCAACTTTTGGGAGTTTTAATATTGACTTTATAATCTAAAACACGAACAATATATTGCTTACCCTTTGGCTTCTCAGGGGACCGTAATCAGCTGGATTGAATGCGTCATGATGTGGATCATACTTCTGACCAAGCCTATACCTCAAGATGTTGAATGGCTGGAGAGAAAAAAAAAAACACATAAACTTCCTATTGAAAGGAGCCAGTTTTGACAGGCTTGTTACATGTCTTTATCGTTCATAATACGCCGGTAAACATTTGAGATAACTTGGAGTGCAAGATATGTTTTTACCATGTGTTTATCGTTCATATTACTTCGGTACATTAAAGATAACTTGGAGTGCAAGATGTGTATCTTGCGAATTTAGTATTGTGGACCATCAAATGCCGACAAGTAACTGAATTCCAAAGAAAAAATTCTCTAGATCTCGGATATATTCCTAGCATAAACAATCATTTAGCAATTTACGTATCTTGTTCACCAAGTTATCTCCAGTAGTAAATGGTGCATGTTTTAAGACATTTTTATGTCAAATATGCGTTGAATTGTAGGAACAAAAACCAAATATGCATTGTTGTTTGTTTATATATGAATGTATGTATAGCTTACTTCGTAATAATCTCTAGGGACCCTCGTAGCTATGGCTATTTTCTCTTCGATGGCAGCTAAAATCCCTGATTTGTCATCATCAGCACGGATGTACACTCCGGTGCTGCATTCAAAATGCTTCATCAATCTAATTGTTCTCTATCCTCTGAATTTCCATTATTAAGATATTAATTAGTCTTATGTAAAGATTGATCACACAAGGCAAGATTAATACCTTGTTCTATGGTTTTGAATGGTCTCTGCGGTTTCGCCTATTCTTGCAGCAAGCTGAGAAGGCTTAAGGTTATGTTTTGCCATATTGATTATGGCTTCACATTGTTGTTTAGTTGCGAAATTTGGGAAGTAAAAAGTTCTAGGTTGCCAACTTAAAACCTGATCAAGCCACATCAAACATCATCTATAACTTGTGAAACTGAATCTAAATTTCTGATCTCAATATTGTAAGATTTTGTAGATAGTGACCTGAAAAGGAATGTTAGAATCAGAACTATCTCCAGTTTCTTCATGATCCAAAGATTCAGTTTTCTTGTTTACAGTTCTTCGTATTGGAATCTCACTGAATATTCCCTGTAGATATAACAGAGAAAAACAGAGCTTTGAACAATCATTCACAGAACTCGATGAAACAAGAGAGAAAAAAAGAAAACAAACCTGAGAGAAAAGATTGAAGAAGGAGACACCGGTGATGACGAAGAAGAAGCAACACGCCATGAAAACGTACGGAGGCCTTAACTTCTTCTCTTTGCCATAGGATCTCATAATCTCTCTCTCGAAGAACTAGTTTTAATTTCCTTCGTGAGGAAACTTAGGAATCGACTCTGTTTCTCTCTTGACTGGCGGGAATTTGAAATTCAGAAACAGAGAAGAATGTTGAGATGTATCATCGTCACGTCATGATTCATCTTCTTGAATTTTCAGCACTTGTTACTGCAGATTCTTTATATGGACCATGTATGTCTTTAAAAATTTTCATGTCTTTTATTCAGACAAAATCAATAACTGTTTTCTTTTTTGTGAATTAATATTATTTTTTACTGTTTACAAAAACCAAAGTCAGTTTCAGTCTTAGATCCGTTAATATTTTAGTGTGATTTTTAAAACTGAAGTACTTTAACGTCGCATTTCTGTTGTTTTATCATAAATGATTTTTAAGTTTAGTAATTAAACTTTAATGTTATGTATTTTAAAACAGTAATTACTGTGATCATTCATATTTCTACAAGAGTCGAAAATACAATCTTTGTAAGAACAATTGTGAAAATATCTTGAACTGAGTGGAACCTATTGTAATTACATGATCATGAATCATGAATATAGATGCATCATTCATGCATGCATAAGATTTCTAAGTTTGAGTTTGAAAAAAAAAAGACATTTATATGCAAATTGCAAGGAATTCTAAGCACTGAAATAGAGTACTTAGCTGCCACCAAAGATTGCAAGGATATGTTTGTAGCTGAAGAACTTCTTGAATATATAATTCATTAATTCATCAATACGTGCGAAAATATGATAATGATATTCAGATAATATAACATTCATGATTAGCTCTGTGAATAGCGTTCCATTTAAAAAACATCAATATTCGAAGGTGCTGTCAATAAAAACGCTTAAAGATTGTTGTCAAGAGTAAAGTCTAAAAGAGAGGTTCGAGAGTATAGAGAATTGTAGAATTATGGAGAAAAAGAAGTAGAGAGCTATGGAAAAGAAAAAGTATCTAGATTTATTTAAAAAAAGTTGGATAAAGATAGGAATAGCTAGATGAATTGATAATGATTAGAGAGTGCTCTTGAATATTTTAGGACTTAGTCACCACTAATACAAATAAGAGTGCTTTGTGGCATCTGTATAATAATCTAAATATGTAGTCTCGTTGTCGTTGATGTGCTATCGCCCAAATTCAAATTCGTATTATTTATCAATTGAGAAACTGATTTTGTGGAAGTTTGGAAAATAAATGCCTTTTCGAAACAGCATTTCCACGTGTTGTTACTTACAAGGGCCACGTAGATCATGAGGAAGTGTGTAGTGAGTAGTCACCACGACGTACGACAAATGTACTGATGCCCGAACAATACGAGGCATACGTGTTCAGTATAAGTAAAGACATCCCTATGGCTAAGAACCTAACAAAGTCAATAGTAAAAAAAAAAAAAAAACCAAAACACAACAAAATATGGAAAATGAGAAAAAGCCACCGAAGCCGACGGAGCAAGAAGCGAGAGAAGTGAAAAACGACGAGATTCCAAACATCAAGAGCCCTTACTTGGACTATGATAACTTGGATGATTTCAAAATGAAAGCTCACGGAGCCAAAAACCACCAAGAGTCTAAGCCTGGTCTCGGAGGTGGAGCCACCGATGCTCCCAATCCTTCAGGCGGAGTTGGCCGCGGGGGAGGAGCTGCATCGACGGATCTTTCCTCCACCGGTGCTATTAACCGTCAGGGAGTACCGTGATATAATCTCTCTAGTGAAAATGTAGATTGATCAAGAATTGATCTTAGGTTTGTCTCTTTTTTTATTAGAAAAAAAAGTAGAAGTGTATTCCGAACGTAAAGTTGAATGATAAATTTTTCAAATTCAAAAGATGACTATTAAATGTTTAGACCAGACCAAATGGTGACCAATTCATGCAAAGAATAAATTGGAATCAAAATATATGAATGGTGAACATGCAAGGAATAAATGGAATTAACATTAATTGAGAAAATGATTTCTGGAATATGGGAATTTAACTGAAGAATTTTCTTCATTCCACTTATTTTTTTATATGCAATTTTGCAGATGAACAATAAAATAAAAAAAGTATTTTTACCGCCAAAAAAAGGCAGCATTAGTGAAATTTGTTTTCTCCACTTTGCCAATTTCAGTTGAATATTTTGCCATAACCCAAAAAGCCCACTGAAAAGCCCATAATCAATAAAGTCACCGACATCAACAAGAACATTACTTTACAAAGCCACGTAGATCTCGAGGAACCGCGTAGCTACCGCGTGTCGGAATCACACGAGCCACAGTGTACTCCAACTTCTTCCATAAAAGCAAAGACATCTCCTCGTCTGAGAAGTAAGAAACCAACAACATTCTATTAGCACTAAAAAGAAAAAGAAAACAAAAGAGAAAATGGAGGCTGAGAAAAACCCACCGACGACAACAACGACGACGGAGAAGAAACCGGAGCAAGTAGCTAAAAACGACGTCGATTTGCCTACAAACAGTCCTTACGTGGACGAATCTGGTACCTTGGAAGATTACAAGATGAAAGCTTATGGAGCTAAAGGCCACCAAGAAGTTAAAGCTGGTCTTGGTGGTGGAGCCACCGATGCTCCTACTCCATCAAGCGACGCACCTGCCGCCACGAAAGCTCCATAAAAAACAAATATCTGTAATAATGGGAAATTTTTTACGTCGGTAAAAAACCCCCAAAATTGTAGCTTGTCCAAATAACTGATTCAGCGTCGTTTTATGGCTTATGTGTTTTAATTAAAATGTATTTGCGTGTGGTATTGCGAAAAATAATTTGCGAGTTACATGAGATATAAATTATCGTATGTTTCGGACCAAATGAAGTTGTAACGATTTTTATAATAAATAAATTGTTATTTTTAGTTCGAGGAGATAATGATTTTCCAAATTCTTTTTTTTGTCCATCAGATTAGGATATGTCGAGCTTACTTGGTCATACATCGAACTCAAGCGTAGTCGGTGGGTAAGTATGTACGGAAGATGTTTTATATGCTCACGTAGTGGGACACGTGGTTGGCTACGAGATAGCCATAAATGCATATACGTTGGATTCAGTCTACTTGAAAGAAATGATATGTGGCTTAGACGGAAAAAAAGTCAAAAAGTCAAAAACTAGCTGGTAAAATCTATTTGAATTCATAAAAAATTTAAATTGTCTATTTGCACTAAAACTTACTTGCACTAAAACCTACTTTGATCAGGAATCTTTAGTCAACATTAACGGGCTATTAAGATGGACAACAAATCAACAATAATGTGGCAATAAAAAGGAAAATAACATCGTTTTAAGAACTCTTACAACAAATAAACTTACACAAAACAACGTCATTTTAAATTGGGGAAAAAATTAAAAATTCCCAAATCCATTTCATTTGAAATTAAGGTTCTTGTTTTCTCTTCTTCTCAGATAAAAAGGGGATTTTCGATTGGATTGGGATTAGAAAAATTTTGGGTTCGAAAAGCTTCAAAGAAGACTGCTGCAAAAGAATCGATCCATAATAATTTGGTCGATTGAAGTCTCGTCTTCAAAATGAGGTAAGCTACGAATTTAAAAATCGGTAAGCGTTTTAAAAACTTTCGATTTTGAGACAAATAAGTATTGCGAGTCTGTTTATGGTCATAGTAAACATTATTTATATCATTTGTAATCTAGTTTTTGAGTTTTTTCAGCATGAGAGTTTTTGATTTCAGTTAATCCACCAAGTGTTCGATATAATGTCTGAGAGAGTTTAACTTTTGGGTTTGAAAGTTTTTTTTTCAGCTTCTACGATTCTGAAGTGAGTTTCAATGTCTTTAGCGGCGGTCATTGGGTGAAGTCTTTTTCAGGGGATGTCTCATACTTTGGTGGTGAAAATAAAAGCATCGAGTGTTATCCTGAAGCATTATTCACCAAACTGTCTCAAGAGAAAGTTTCTGGCCAGAAGCTGTGGTATAAGCTGCCATTTGAACTTCTCCACTAGCGGAAGTTGTTGTGCAATGGGGATAAGAGTTTTCAAGAAATGGTTGAAGCGGCTAAGTGGTGTGGTGTTATAGAGGTTTTTATGGTTAATGAAGAGGAGCATCCAGCTGATGAAGTTTATTATGAGCGTGATGAAGAAGATACAAGGGTTGAAAAGAATACACTTGGGTTTGTTGATGAAGATCCAGAATTTGACTACCACAACACGCCTTCCAACACTGATGGTGAAGAACATGGTGAAAAGCTGGTGAGATGGAAGAAAGGGAGTGGTGAGCTGAAATTAAACCAGGTGTTTGACACCTTAAAAGATTTCAAGGAAGCATTGGTGGAATATTCTCTAAAGGAATGATAGAATATCAAGCAAAACCCTTGGGGTAAAATAAAGTGTGGAGCTATTTGTGGGGTTGAAGATGGCTGCCTTTGGAGGATCTACTGTTCCTATGAAGAGCATATCGGAAAGTGGAAGGTTAAGACCTATGAAGATGTACACACATGCTTTAAGGATGGGAGGAGCAAGATATTGAAGAAGTCTGTGATTGCGAAGCTCTTTCTTGATGATATCAGGACTAATCCTGAGTACAGGTCAAAGACAATCCAAGAGAAAATTCAGCAGAGGTATAACTTGATTGCCACTTATGACCAATGTAACAAGGCTAAGGCAAAAGCAATCTCCATCATCAACCGTGATCATGTGGAGCAGTTTTCTAGGCTGAAATACTATTGAAATGCAATCCTTGAGTAAGTGTTTTACTTTGTTTGTTGTTTAAAGCTGGTCTGTTAAATGGTTTATAAAGCTGATCATGTGTATTCATATTGTTTTGCAGGCAAAACAAGGAGTCTACTGTGGTGTTGGAGACATTTACCAATGATGATGGAGATGAAGTCTTTAGGAGGTTTTGCGTCTGCTTTGAAGCTCTGAAGAAGGCATGGTCTATGTGGTGTCAGCCTATCTTTGGAGTTGTTGGATGCTTTATGAAATGCACCTTGAAAGGTCAGTTACTAGCTGCGGTGGGAAGGGACGCTAACAACGGTATGTACCCATTTGCTTGGGCTGTTGTTGATGTGGAGAATGAAGAGAACTGGACTTGGTTTTTTAAATTGCTGAAGGCTGATTTCAATCTACAAGAAGGTCAAGGTTACACAATAATATCCGATAGACAAAAGGTATAGTTTCCTTGTTTTTTTTTTACATTTCATATCTTGTAATTGCTGTATTTGCTGTATACTGATCTCATGTTCTTTCAGGGTCTGCTGAATGCTGTTCAAAATGTATTTCCTCATATTGAACATCGGATGTGTGCTAGACATATTTATGGGAATTTGAAGAAGTTGTTCCCAAATCAGAGTGACATGAAGGCCCTGTTTTGGAGAGTTGCTGAAAGCTTCACTGAGCCTGAATATAGAGCCAACATAGAGAGTGTGAAGAACTATGATATACGCCTGTATGAAGCCATGATGGAGAAGAATCCTCAGAACTGCAGCCTCGCCTATTTCTCACCGGCAGCTTCTTGTGTGGACGTGCATAACAACATCTCTGAGTCATTCAACAATGCTATTGATCCTGCAAGGTATATGCCAATGGTGGAGATGTTAGAGACAATAAGGAGAAAAACCATGGTACGTATAGACCAGAGGATGAAAGAAGGATTGAACCATCAAGGAAGATTCACGGTTAGGGCAGTGGAGTGGATAGAGGCTGAGCAGAAGAAACTCAGGTATTGTGTAATGGTTCCCGGAGCAAATGCAAGAGATGAGATGCCTGAGTCTGGTGTAAGCTACAGTGTCAATATGAGACTCAAGACATGTGCTTGTAGGAGATGGGATATGAGTGGTCTTCCTTGCCGTCATGCCCTTCGTATCATCGCTGAGAGGAAGCTAAATCATGAGGATCATATCTCCCATTGGTTTCTTAATTCTAGGCAGCAACAAATCTATGGTTACTCAATCAATCCTGTTAACGGTATGTTGTTTTGGGGACGTTCGGGATCAAAGGTGCTGCCACCACCAAGTTTGGTTGAAGAAATTGAGAACAGAGTTGGAAGAAAGCCAAAGCCGAAAAAAAGAAGGCAAGGCATGAGTCTCCATAAAAGAAGAAGGCATCTAGAGAAAAAAGAGTCATGCATTGTGGTCGTTGTGGTGAAGCTGGCCACAATGCAACCAAATGTCAGAATATGGTATTGGAAACCAGCAAAAAAACAAGAAAGAGAACAAATGCAAGAAAGAAGAGGCAAGTAGAAGATGGAAATGAGGCCACCGAGACAGAACAAGATGGATATGAGTCAATGACTCTATCATTTGGAGATGGACCAGTTCCAACTCAGCCAACTCAAGAATAGGTAAGTTTCATGATTTGTTAAATGGTTTATGTTTTATCGACCTTGTAATAGTTTTATCTACATTGTTTTCTTCTATTTTGGTGCTAGGGAAGATGGATGATGTAAGCTTTGTGGAGCACCAAGACAAGATCATAAGGGGCATCAGATTAAAAGGGTTCTCAAGACCTAGATCATGACTTCATTTTCTCTGTTTTTGTCATGGTTTGAACTTGATTTTGTTGGCTTTGATGATGTACTTTTGTTTGGATTATAGATTCTTGTTTTGTGACTGCTTTTGTAACCATTATGCTCAAACAATTGTCTTTCTTTTGAAGCTTTATATATCTCTCCTTCAAACTCATTCAGTTTCAAATCATTCAGATTTAACAACCATACATAGATTACACACAAACATAGATTCTAGGCTTACATTCCAACAAGATTACAAGGGATAAAGCATATGGAACATCGATTGCTTAAAACAGAAACACATAAACTAACCACATCACAAAACCAAATCCCACAAGGTTCTTCAAGCTACGGAGCTGCATTTTGAGATCTCCCACTTCTTTTGCAACCACAGCCTCACACATACGCGTCTCCATGGTCAATGTATCAATCTCAGACTCGCAAACATTGAAGCTCTTCTGCAATGTCGTTGAACTCTCTTCAATATTGTCCACTTTGTCAATCAAGTCCTCAAGCTCTTCAACCATACATGTATCCGTCCATTTGAATGTATGATACCAATTATCCTGTTACATATACAAACATAAATCAATCGACATTAAAAGCTTCTTCCAACACATCTCAGTGCTCAAACCCGAAAATGAATTCACTTACTCCTTCCTTTCTGTGTGGACACACATGAAACAGCCTTCCAGGGTTCTTAGCAGTACCAGACGTCTTCATTACAATAGCTTCGCTGCACCTACATCTCTTAGGAAACCCTCGTCCTTGAAATTCCATTAGACTTCTTCTAAACTCTTTATATCGGAGAAGAAGAGAAAACAAGAACCCTAATTTTGAATGAAATCGATTTGGAGATTTTTAATTTTTTTTCCCAATTCAAAACGCCGTTGTTTTGTGTAAGTTTATTTTGTTCTGAGAGTTCTTAAAACGATGTTGTTTTCCTTTTTATTGCCACATCATTATTGACTTGTTGTCCACCTCAGCAGCCCGTTAATGTTGACTAACAGATTCCTGGTTAAGGTAGGTTATAGCACTTACATATGAATGCAGATAGACAATTCAAATTTTTTATGAGTTCAGATAGGTTCTAACCCCGTATTTTAGTTCATATTTTTTTTGGCCCACGAAATTTAGTTCAACTAGTTTTTGGTCCTTTTCCCGTAGCTTAGACTTGTTATTGTTAGATTCAACATCTTCTACCTCAAATTTTGACATTCCATATTATTGTTTCTTCTATTTAATCATTCAACATCTAATATAATTTTAAACTACAATAATTTTGTTTAATAAAATTTAACATCATACTCCACTATATTTCATATTTTTATTTTATTTTATAATTTTTCCTAATTTTATAAATTTTTAATTCAAAATCAAATTATAATTATATTAAAAGAATTATTATTGTAATCCATTTTATTAAAAAAAATTAAAATATAAACATTAGTTTATTAAATAATAATTGAGAAAATTATAATAAAAATTTTTTTATGTGTTCAAATTAAATAAATATTTATAAAATATAAAAAATGATAAATATATTCTGGTAAAAAAATAGAAAATAAATTAATTTACTACAAAATAAATTATTTTAAATAATTAGGATAAAAAATTTTAAAAAAATTCAGTAGCTCTATAATACACTACATGGCACTGGTAATCCCACTTTTTATTAATTCAACTAGTTGAATTTTTTCAACTCCAATTAATCCACGTACGTTAAAGTTATTTTTCAACATCTTCATTTGAAGAGTTAAACTGTTGAATTTTTTTTTTGTCATCTTTGAATTATTTTTTTAACAGTCCCATTGTAATAATCTTACAGTTGATGATATCTTAGTCACTCGAGAACGTAATATATTAACATGCTAAAAACCTAAAACTAATATATTATGAAAAATGTAGAGTTTTTTTTTTGTTTTTACTTATACAGCTACTTTTGTAAAATATTATATGTACACCGGTGACCAGTTTACTTTATAACATAAACAAAACAAAAATTCAAATATTTAGTTCAAGTTAAATTAGAGAGAATCTACTTAAAATGATTCTAATTATAAGAAAAATTATTAGAATGATTCATCATTGACAGGTTTATGTAGAATGACTCTAGTTTTAAATTAATAGACATGTATTCCAAGTTATTTTTTTATATTTAAAATTTTGCCATTTTGATTTATTTTTACACTAGAAATGATATTTTATATGCTCAACAACAATTAATTAAATAAATAACTAGATATTAAAGAGAGAAAAATAATAGTCATGAAAAAAATCTCTCCTTCTCTAAACTCTAGTATATCATCAACTCTATGCTCGATTTCTACTACAGCGGGCCAAGTTTCTGGTTCGTCATTGTCCTTCCTCTAGTCTTCTTTTCTCTGTTTGTTTTCAGAAACTGTTGGAGGTGGATTTAGGACCCCCAATCAGTTAGGCTCATCTTAACACTAACATTAAAGCCTGTTTGACCAAATCAATGCAGAATTCAATATATTCAGTCAGCTGGAACCCACCGAACTGACACCTGCGCGCGCCAATCTACAGTGTCTGAACCAAACAGAGATCGACATGTGGAAAGGCAGTTCGCCAACAGTACCCTATTTGCATAGTAGCTCGGTGCCAAGCTCATAACTACCTACCCGCCCTAGAACAACCTAAGTGTGTGACTCGAGATGCCATACCCTTGAAAGACACTAAGACTGTCACTTCATCCCAGAATATGCAGAGACATGTATGCCTTCCCGGAATACGCGGAGACCTGCCATGCCTTCCCGAAATACACGGAGACCTGCCACGTCTCCCCAAGATAGACAGAGACCTGCCACATTTCCTCGGAATACGCGGAGACCTGCCACGTCTCCCCGAAATACGCGGAGATATGCCTGCTGACCCCCACTATAAATACTCTTCGAATATCATTTATCACGGATCCCGAATTTATTACGTTCTTTCTCTACTTGTAACTCTCTCTCTCTCTAAACCGAGTTCTCTGTAACCAGGTGTTTAAAACACCCACTACAAGAAAAATGCCCTTTTACAACGGCCGAAACCGTTGTAAAATATCTATTACGATGCACTTGCGACGGTTTCAAAACCGACGTAAAGGCATCGTCATAAAAGATATTCCGTCGTAAAATCGTCGTAAAATTTAGGACGGTCTAAAACCGTCGTACAACATCCGTCGTAAAAGCGTCATAAAACTTCCAACGAATTTACGACGAACGTGATGGTCGTAAACTTACGTCTAGCTTACATCGATTTGCCTCGTATCCATCGTAAAATCGTCATAAAAAATCGACGTATGACCGTTGTATATTCTACGACGCAAAAACCATCGTAATGTT
Organism: Eutrema salsugineum; assembly: GCF_000478725.1. NCBI lineage: Eukaryota > Viridiplantae > Streptophyta > Magnoliopsida > Brassicales > Brassicaceae > Eutrema > Eutrema salsugineum. Next base: position 1,587,133 of record NW_006256867.1, read on the forward strand.
GTCGTATTGGTTTTTGTTCTATTCGTTATTTCGTCGTAATATTACGTTGATATATTAAAATAATAATAAATATATTATAATGATTATACGATATTTTGTTAGAAAAAAAAATTATTAAACTGAATTGAAATTCATAATTAAAAAAAAGAATATAAAATATAATTAACAAATTTAATATTAAAATTTAATTATTTTTTTTTTAAATTACAATAATTACAAAAAACTTATCAAAGTCCTAAATGTACACTAATGCGTCTATCCATGTTTCCTCCTGCTCTCCGTTTTGGTCTGCAGGTTGCTTGCCGACAACTCAGTTGAAGTTTTCCGGCGCTTGGTCCTCGGCTCTAGGAGGATCTACCCCGAGAGACTGGAACATCTCTTTTTCCGTCTGCACCGGTGGTTGCCTCCTCGAGAATGAAGAAAAAGCGACGAGGAATCCAGATGCCCGCATCCTGTCCAACTGTGCCGCGATCAAGGGGTTGTGGCGCCCAAAATATCAAAGAGACTGTATAACTGTTCGTTCTTCGTCTTGTATTGCGTCCACATCTGCTGCAACTCCTGCCGATAATCACAAGATCCTCTGCCCGGACATGACCAGTTGCAGAAGCGATCGGGGTATCATAGATGGATCTCATCCCTAAATTTCTGCCTTTTTCTCGAGGGGCAACCTGCAAAAATATGATGAAAACATAAGTAAAACACCTATTGAAACAAATATATTTAAAGAAGTTAAGTAGGAAAAAATAAATTAAAATTTACCTCTTCAAAGATCTTGTCTATCTCCGCCACCGTCGTGGTCAGTATGGACTGGACCGAGCTACCTCCGCGAGACGTCGGAGATACCTGCTGCGAGAACTGCGTCTGCCGCTCCTCGATCCTCGCACAGGCAGCGTTGTAGATCTCCTCCGCCCGAGGATCTGTGAATTCGCCATTCTTCTTATTGTGGGTCTCGGTGAAGACCTTCGTCATTGGAAGAAGTTCTTCCCCGTTTTCTTCAACCTACAAAATCAAATGGACAATTTTAATAAAAATAATTGAAAAATAACTTGTTAATTAAACTTACCATCATCAGACTTCTCCCAGCAAAAGGGACTTGGCCGGAAGTGTGCGAGACATTTTTTAGCTGTCCCGCATCATCTTTAGCGCTCCTAAAAAAATTTGTTAGTTTATATAAATAAAAATATTATTATATATATCCGTAAACATATATTAATTTAAATTAAAAACAAACTTGGATCTCGAACACTTAGCGGCAATGGTATGGGAATACAGATCTAGTCATTTCTGTACTAGACCCTCCGAGACATTATCAGCCATAGGCGCCGGCTTTGCCTTGTCTCTGTCAACCTCCTACTTCCTCTTCCAGTCGGAAATGGTGTTGTTGAGGCGCAGCTTCACCTTCTCTCTGAACGCCGTCTTCACACGGCCGTGTGGAGAAAGTTCTCAATGCCACTTTTGCTATAAAAAGAAAAGTTAGTTAGAAATTATTTTAAAATTAATGTAAATAATGTTAAAATAAATAAATCGATATTTATAAACTAACCGCGAAACACTTGAACCAAGTGTTGAAAATGGCCTGATCCAGCTTCCTAAAGCTAGTACGGGGTTGTATGAAGAGTATGAAGAACCCCTTGATGATATTGGAGACGCTCCGACCGACGCAGTTATCGATACCAAAACTACATCGTAAAAATATCTTTGTTAGATATCTAATTTATTAATATATAAATTATATATATATTTGTTAAATTTTGATAAAAACAAAAAATTGAAAACATACCAAAATGTCCCCACAGGTCGGTCCAGATCAAGTATCTTCATTTCGCCACGACCCGGCTGCTGTAGAAGATCCTCAACCGTTTATTGTGGATATGGTGGAAGCACTATCAGGACTGGTTCTGGTGGTGGTGGTGGTGGTGGTGGTGGTGGTGGTGGTGGTGGTGGTGGTGGAGGCGGCGGCGGAGCAAAACCCGGTTGAGATCCCGGGGTCTAAAATACGGCGGCCTGCATTCCGGAAGACTCCAGAATGATGGACTTTGTAGCTGAGTCTGACAAACAGCTACCATCTGCTGGAGGCAAAAGGTTCCGATAATGAAATCTTTAGGGAGCTATAGCAATCTACAAAATATATTTTAAAAATATATTATATTAGATATAATAAAAATTAAATTTTCCAAAATTTCAAACTCATCTAATTTCAAACCTATCTAAATTATATTCATTTCTATAACCTTAATTCTATTTAACGAAATATAAATAATAAACAAATTAAAATTTATATAAGAAAACTTACAAAAAATGAAGAGGATGGGAACTTCTAGAGAGAGACAGTATAGAGAGTTTAGAGAGAGAAGGAGAAGTGAGAAATGAGCGAAGGATTATACGACGGTTTTATATAGATTTTATGACCGTACCGTCGTAATATTACGACGATTTTACGACGGTTTCATCGTAAAAACGTCATACCGTAAATGAACCAATGCATGAAATGACACGTGGCCAACTCACATCGCATGAACATTATGTTGATTTTATGACGATTTTGTCGTATATTTGTCATATTGTGCAGTCATATATTACCTCGTACTTCGGATCTGGTAAACACACGACTAAGATTATATCATAAATTCGATGGAATTTTATGACGATATTGCGACAGTTTGATGAACAATCATCGTAATTGCGTCGTAATATTACGACGAAATTACGACGATTTAAAAAAAAATCATCAAACCACAAATTTCTGAAGAGTTATATTGCATCGATGAACTTACTTACCTGCTTTTAAATTGAGATATTGGAATAAGAAGATTATTTAGTCCAATATGATTGATTTGGTGAATGAGATAACAATTTTTTCATCATCCTATGCAATTCATAACTTTTTACTTAACATTTATAAAAACATGCCTAAACCTGCAAAAATGTATGATTTCTTTTAAATTTCTAATTTTTATCAGAATGATTATATTTCATATAAAATAAGATAACTTATCAAAAACACTTATGAAATAGTAAATAACCAGTCAGATATAAAGGATTCAAAATTTGAGATTTTGATTTTACGACGAATTTACGACGATTTGGCATTTTCGTCGCTAAATCGTTGTATTATTACAACGAAATTACGACAAATCGTCGTAAACACGTCATAATGCTCATATCAATATACTTAACCACAAATCAGCATATACAATATCAAATCAGGGTTTAGGGTTTTCAAAACATTGTAAAAACGTCATAATGCTCTAAAATAAAAAAAAATAAATTCTAAGTTATACAAAACTACAACATATATATATATATATATATATATCAATACAATATTATCCTAAGACTATAATAATCATTTTAATTCATTTTTTTTATGTTCTTCATCATCACCTTCGTCTTCCAAATCTTCTTCATCGTCCTCGATTTCATCAAATTCATCTGAATCACCTTTTTGTTCTGTGTCATCGGGGAGATCTTCTACTTGCCTGTTCTGAGGGTCAATTAAGAATATATTCTCATCAATATCTAGTTCAGTCGGGTCTACGCAAGATTCTTGTTGCAGTGGTAGATCCTCAACCCCTACAATCTTTTCCTTGGTAGTCACTTTAATAACAGTTAACTATGAGATCCCTGTAGCTCGAACTCAGGGATATGTCACAAATATGACTTGTTCCACTTCAAAAGCTAATATAAAAGGCTCAAACCTGTTGTACCATCGTGATTGGTTCACATCGACTACTCCAAATTTGTTTAATCGTACCCCTCTTCCAACGGTTGGATCAAACCAATCACATTTAAAGAGAACAGTTTTCATCCTTAGCAAACCAGGATACTCCACTTCAATTATTTCTTGAAAAACTCCATAATAATCTATTTCACCCCTCACACAAACTCTGTAGTTAGTTGTTGCCAGCTTGGCGTCGTGAGCGTATGCATGAAAAACATAACCCCAAGTGAAATATATGGATGCAGTCGTTATTTTGGTCATAGGACCTATGAATAACTCATGGAACCATATTAAATATTCATCTGGATTATTCGGGTCCACCTAATAAAAAAAAATGAACTTTGCTTTATTAAATTTATATATGTCATATTGTTACATGCATCCTATAACAATAATATAAATATTATACTTACTTGTGCTTTCAACCACTGCGCAAAGTGTTGATCTTTACGATCACTGATTTTAGTTTCAGAATACATATATATATATAATATATATATAACTTAGTTAATATATTATACCTCTCGTACGACGCTAACTCTTCTCATTTTAGTAGGATGTACGTATGTGCTCTGTGATAATCTTTTTCATTAAACCACCAAACTTCTTTTACTTTTCCACTAAGACGTTCGATCGGCGAGAATATGTCAGGTACACCCTCAACTACATATGTTTGGCCAACTATGCCATCGTCATATCGACGGGTAGCTCTTTTGCGTGTTTGTATTTTAGGTGAAAAATAGTACGAAGTGAAGTGCGAAGTCTCTTCAGTTAAGCTGCCCGCCACAGTTGAACCTTCCACTCTAGCTAGGTTTTTGGCTTTACCCTTAAGATGCTTCATGAAACGCTGAAATGGTAACATCTACTTGTACTGAACCGGTCCATCTAGCTCTGCTTCGTGAGGGAGATGAACGGGAAGTTGTTCTATAACATCAAAAAATGATGGCGGAAATATCTTTTCTAAATTGCACAACAAGATTATATTATTTGTTGCCAGTTGTGCTATTACATCATCTGATAATGTTCGTGTTCTAAGATCCCGGAAAAAACGTGAATGCCTGCATAAATACATATCAAGATAATATCAAAAATTTGGTATGTACATATTATAATAGGAATAAAGTGTAGTTAATATATAATAGTAATAATTACCTCCAACAGCTTCATGGATATTTTTGGGCAAGAGTTCAGCAAATGCTAATGAGAGTAATCGTTGCATAAACACATGGCAGTGATGACTTTTCATCCCTGAAAATTTTACTCCCTTCTCAGCAGATTTAAAAAGATTAGAAACATACCTATCAGGAAAATTAACGTTAGATAAAACCCATTTAAACAATGCTGACTTCTGTTCTGCAGTCAACCGAAATACAGGAACCGATGCTTTCCTGTTTCTCAGTATATGCAATTCAATTCTGTTGCATAAATCAGGCAAATCCAATCTTGAATTCCCATTGTCTTTTGCTCTTCCCGGCACGTTCATAACTGTATGCATGATGTTAACAAAAAAGTTTTTCTCAATGTGCATGACATCAAGATTGTGTCTGAGCAGATGATCTTTCCAATACGGAAGTTGCAAAAAAATTCTTTTCTTGTGCTAATTATGATGAACTCCATAACCTTCAGGCATATTTGCTGTGCCAGTTTTTCCCACGAGTTATCATTTCCTCTGCCCCCCAATGCTCGATTTGCGTTTTAATGTCAGCTCCTGTTAAATATACGGGTGGACGGACACATACACTTTTATTCTTCCTAAATAACCTCTTGTTCCTGCGATATGGATGGTTTTCCGGTAAAAAACTGCGGTGACAATCAAAGCAACATGTTTTTCTACCATGTTTTTAGCTGAAACGCATCAGTTTGATCAAGATAATAAGGACAAGATAACCTCTCATGTGTAGTCCATCCTGATAGCATACCGTCTGCGGGGGAAATCTCTTATTGTCCACGCACAACCTGCATAGTAAATTCTTTTCCATTCAAACAATCATATGTTCAAACACCGGTGTACCACAACTGATTCAACTCATGTATGAGTGGCTGCAGAAATATATTGAGAGATCGCTTCGGATGATTGGGACATGAGACCAAAATATTCAGAATTTTTTTTTTTTTTTTTGGCATGCACATATCTGGGGGAAGGTTATAAGAGGTCATGATTACTGGCCATAAAGAATATTGTCTACCAGATATACCGAATGGACTAAAACCGTCAGTGCACAGACCAAGATAAACATTCCGTTAGAACTTAGCAAAATCTGGATATACCGTATTGAAGTGTTTCCACGCTTTTGCATCTGATGGATTAGTAACATCTCCATCTACTAGTGTATGTTCTGCATGCCATCTCATCGATGCAGCTGTCCTTTCAGATTGATAGAGGCGTTTCAACCTATCAGTTATAAGAAGATACCACATCCGTTGATACGGTATCTTTTTATGCCCAGAAGTTTGCGGCATGTATCTTGGTTTTTGGCAAAATTGACATTCCTACAGCTTATCATCATCTTTCCAGAAAATCATACAATTATCAACACATAAATCTATAATCTCAAAAGATAGACCAATACTAGAAATCAACTTCTGTATTTCATAGTATGTTGCCGCTGCCAAATTATCCTCTAGGAGATACTCTTTCCTAAGATCAGCCCAATCATCCATGCAAACCTCATCTAAGTTATGATCTGTTTTAATTGACATCATTCTAGCTGCCAACAATAATTTAGACTGACATTCTCTACATCCTTCATAGATTGGTTGATTAGCATTATCTAACAAATAATAAAATCGTTTAGCATTTACATTGGGTTCCTCAACAGCATTACCCGTATGCGTTTCATGAAATGCATCCGCAACCATCTCATGCATCCTATCATGATCTGGACCTTGATCAGATTGATAGGCTGATAATCATTTGATTCATCAAATTCAACATGACTTTGATAATTACTACTACCAGCATTCCTATGAGTATTACTGCCATATTCTTCTCCATGTTGATACCAAACAAAATATTGCAGGATGAACCGTCTATTTAGTAAATGCTTCTACACTGTTTGGATTAGAGTATACCTTGTATTCTTGCATTTCAGATAAGGACAAAACATATTCCTGTTTTCTTTGGTTCTCTCCATATTTGTGGCCTGATACATGAATATTTTCAACCCGTTTTTGAATTTTTCTGTCAACGCCCCTTCTGAATCTTTTCGCATATACATCCAGTTTCTTAGCTCGTATATAGACATGTTGAAAAAAATTCAAAAAACTCTCTATATTTTTTTATTGTTGTTCTTTTGTTTGAATGATGTTGTTGTGAATGAAAGAGGAAACGATGAGGTATTTATAATAAAATTTTGCTCTTTACGACTCTTTTACAACGGTTTTTTCTTTGACTTTACATCGATTTTACATCGCAATACTCAATTTACGACAATTTTACATCGATTATATTTCAACGACCATAAGTAGGTGAACATGTTTAAATTTTTTTTGACCTACATTATATTTCGACGTAAAAAGGTCGTAAGTTTACATCGAATAATTTACAACGTAAAAAACGTCGTAATTTTACATCGTTTTTACGACGATTTGGCATCGACAATAAATGCTCACTTAAATCAACGGAAAATCGTTGTAATGTGTCGTAAATATTACAACGAATTTACGACGGCTATTTTTTACGACAATTTTACGATAATTTGTTTTTTGTCGTCATATCATCGTAAAACCGTCGTAAATTTGCGACGATTTTTTAACCGTCGTAATGAATCGTTGGAAATCGATTGATCTCTCGTAGTGATCGAGCTGACTCCTCTCAGGGCTTAGTTCGAAACTTTAAAAATTTGTCTTATCAATACAAAGGATACGGTCCCCGACCTGTTCATTTAAAACCCGACCTGCTTATTTTCTCATAGTCAATTCTCTTGTCAAAGTTAAATCCTTTCTATATTACATAAACATCACCCCCATTACATCTTAGTCATCTTTATCACCTCTTAACATACTTAGTGATCATTCAGATCAACATAAATGGATTTTTTTGTAGTGTCCTTTGGCGGTCAAGTGCAGCGATTTCTTCTCAGTCTGGTTGTTGCTTCGTTACTGGTTCAAATCTCTAGCGGTGTTGGTTGTCGATTTATCTTGATCTATGGTGTGTTGATGCTTTAGATTTGACGGCTGTTCCAGGTTTTGGTTGTTCCTTCTCGATGTCATCGGTTCATTGGTGAAGGATGATGGGGTTTGCTGCAAATGATGATGCCGTTTTGGTTATCATGATTTTCTGTCGCCGTTTTTTTATTTTTTGCCGCCGTTCGAGATTTAACTCAATAGTTTTCTGTATTACACAATTTTTTTTTATTTTTCATTTATGGTAGATTTTTATAGTGGTGATGACAGATTTGTGTAAATTTTGATTATTTTGGTTCCAAATATGTTTATATGACAGATTTGTGTTGTTGTTTTAGTGTTTAGCTTATGTTAAAATTATTTTAATTTATGATAAAGTTATTTACTATCTTAACTGCATAACACTTTGATGGTACACTGGTTTTTGTTTATTGCGGTAGAGTTTTTTGTTGTTATAGCATACGTTTTGATGGTTCAATTGTTTTAGTTTTGATGGTTCACTTGTTTTACCTTTTGCCGGCAAAACACTTACAAAGTAACATAAATTCAACAAATTCTAAGGAAAAAATTTGTGAGAATGGATCAAAGAGAAAGAAAAAAAATTAAAACTACTTCTCACCTTTTCGGTGTGAGAACGGATCAAGAGACGATCGCGCTGATGATATGTTGTGAATCAGTTATCAAGAGAGAGAAAAGGAATTGTTGTTTTTTATTCCAGAGATAATAAGAAAAACATTGTGAGAACGGATCAAGAGAGAAAGAAAAAAAAAATTAAACTAACTCTTACCTTTTCGGTTTGAGAGAAAAAACAAAATTTTAAACTAACTCTCACCTTTTCGGTGTGAGAACAGATCAAGAGACGATCGCGCTGATAACGTGTTGTGAATCAGTTATCAAGAGAGAGATAGGAAATCGTTGTTTCTTATTCCAGAGATAATGAGAGGTATATATAGTATTACAAAGAGCCAACTATCACTCCAAGTTTCCGATGTGAGACAAATACAATATTAGTAATGGGCCTTATAATAGGCATCTATATTAATAATTCATAACAATATTGATAGTAAATTATTCATTGCATTTTGTTTCTAGCAAAATCATCTATCTAATTTATTTCTAGCATGATTTATTTCAAAATTATTGGTATTACAAAATGGTATTTGTAACATCCCTATCAAAATGGTATGTGAGATCGACTTTCGAACCGCGTCCGGTAGGATGTCCGATTGTGAGTACACAGGACCGCCAGGAAAACGCCCAGGTAACAATCAACAACATAGATTTAGGCTGATCTTTCACCTACACCTGATAAGACAAAAGGGAATAGGAGGGGTGAGTAATGGGAATTACTCAGCGAGAACTAGATCAGACTCCCTTCCCACTCATTTATTTTTGACATTATTTTCCACCAACATGTCAAAAATAAATCCAACAAGCAATACACAAGCATCCTAGCGATGCACAAACAACTAACAAGCAATTTTGATGTCTCCAACCCGCCCATCACCCAAAGCCATACTTCCCAGTCACACCGACTTTAAACACACATTCCCATGTCACACAGACACAATATCAGGCGGTCACACAGACATGTCTCATGTCACACAGACTCTGGAAGGATCGGCGTACCTTACTTCACCATTGAACTACCACTATAGTCACACAGACAGCAATAGCCCAGCAAACAAGTCCATACCTCAGCACATCACCACCGAGATGAACACCTCATCTAGCTATACTACCAATCACTAACCACACATCAGGGTGAACAATCAAATATGCTGGTTTTTCCTCTAATGAGATCCTAGATCATTTTATCAGATTTACACATGGATCTAGCTAGATGCACAAGGAAAAATCCTAGGCTCATCAGATCTAACCCCACACACCAGAAGAAGACAAATAAATAAGAAAAAGACTCTAGATCTAATCCTCACTTTACCAACAAAGCAGATCTGGACACCTGACACAGAAACAGCGATATCTCCTGGCACAGATCTTCGATCCGGATGAACTTAGTCTCCTTAGAAAGATGACACTCGGGGCTTCACTTTGATATGTTGTACGTCTCGTGTATCCTCATGAATCGGCGGGAAATCGTCACACAAGACAGAAGCGGCGGCTAGGGTTTAAGAGAGAAGAAAGAGGGAGCGAAGCTGATGGAGGAGGAGAGAGCAGCGTCCAAGGGAGAGAGGAAGAGAAAGAGAGCCACGATGAGATAGGGAGAAGGAGTATGGCGTGGCTGAGAGAAGGAGAAGAGGAGAGGAGAATGTGGCTAGGGTTTCCAAAATGAAGAATGAGAGATTAGAGAGGTATTTATAGTTATGGTTAATTTAGATGGCTGAACTTAATGGGTTGGGTTTAACGGGCTCGCAGGAGATTAAAAAGAGATTATAAATGGGTTTAATTAAAAGAGATGGTCTAATTTAAATAAACCGGTAATTGAATTTAATAACAACCGACTCCAAGAGATCGGGTTGTTACAATCTTCCCCCCTTCAACAGGACTCGTCCCCGAATCCTAGGGGAGATATTCCTGAAAGGAATTTTGAAATGAAGACCAAGAAAAATAAAAGCACAGAAGACAAAAGAGGAAGCTTGGTCGCAGAAAGAGAGAGGAGCCAGGAATGAGATCCAAAAATGGAAGCATGAAATGAAATGGATCCAGAAGGGAAATCGGAAATGAAATCAGAAGGAAAAGCAGGAATAAAAATTCAGAAGGAGATTAGGAATGGAACCACAAGGAACTATGGCACTAGAAAAGATAGAGGTTGAGAAGAAAAGGACAAGAAGGAAATCAGAAATGAAATAAAAAGGAAATAGAAATGACGTTAAAAGGAAGAGCAAAAATGAAATCAGAAGTGAGACTAAAAATAAAATCAGAAGGGAAATTAGAAATGAACCATGGGACTAGGAGGAATAATGGCTAAGAGGAAAGAACAAGAAGGAAGCCATATAACCCATGGAGCCAAGAACGAGTTGAAGGCTAAGGGTTTAGAACGCATAATGATAGACAAAAACGTGAAAAAATGAGAGTTTAAAGAATGATGCAATAAAAACATTTTGAGTAAAAGCCAAAAAACCATTTTATTAATGTGACAAGAAAGAGGACAACATTTTATTTTTAAAAAAGAAAAATGAAAGAAGACCAACATGGAATCTAACTAATTCCTATAATATCCCAAAAGCACTCAATAATTGAAACAAATAAAAATAGAGTTTCACTCCTATGAAAACATTTTTTTTAATATAAAAATATAACAATCAGAGGAAGGACCTTCTTCTGCTTCACTACGAGACAAAATGACACCAGCTCTTTGCTAAACTTCATTTGAGAACAAGGAGTGAACTTCTTGCGCGCAGGCTCTCGGGTCTTGAACAGAGGTCTAAGGTAAAAGGAAGGAAGAGAAGGAAAAAGAAAGCTATTGGTTGATATGGCTGAGCAGGATTAATACACACTAAGGCCACCGTGAAATCCTCTGAATCCGGTTAAGGGTGTGAATTTCCCAAAGGTATTCAAGCACATCCGTCCTCTTTGGATAACACAGCTAGGTTCCTCGTCATTCCGAGATCGAACTCGCCTGACTTTTTACTTGTCTGACAATTTCTATGGACTCTTGCGACGCCAGCCTTTTAATACCTTAACTATGTAGACCAGGTCTGAACCTAATCATACATGTTGATGGCTGCTATAAAACCAAAGATTGCATAGTCAGGACTGGCATCGCACGGCAGAGCCGTGCCTCATGTCTTGTGAGTTAGGCATTAGCCTAAGGCCACCAAAAATTGAAAAAAATTTAAAGCCACAATTTTATTAACTAGTTCATGTATATAGTTAATGAGGTAAATATTGTTGGGTTATTTCTTTGAGATAAGCCCATATACTAATATTATTGATATTTATTTTTATGGATATTCAAACATAAAAAAGGAAAATTAAAAAAAGGAAATTTAACTAAAAATTTAAAATAAGTATAATTAAAAAAATCTCACATCCATATCTAAATGAGGAGGCCTATAATTTTTCTTCAATATAAGTATCAACATCAATTAAAATTTTTTTGAGCTTAAAAACCAACGTTCAAACAAAGTTTGGGTTTGACTGGATCCATCGGTTTAGAAAATTTTAATTGATGTTTTCCAGATTTATCGGTTTTAAAAAGTTCAACCGGATGGTCAGCCGGTTCCCGGTTACACTTTACATAGCCGTCTGATTTGTGGTTAAACAATTCAATTATGTGGGTTTGGTAAATATTTTTTTAGGAAAGAAAGGAAGAAAAATTTGTTTTAGAATTTTTCTAGTTTCGGTTATTATTTTTTTTTTATGTTTGAGACGATATTTTTATACTAATTTTTTATAAAAGGCCATATTTTTTTAGTTCGCCTAAAGCCACCACAGATCTAAGCACGGCACTGTCGCACGTTGTGGTAGTTCCAGAACAACCACCCTGGTACAGTCGGAACCACACCAATAACCAGTCTTGCCTAGAGGCAATTTTGTTGCACCTCCAAAGGCAAACTTAAACTACCACATGGTTAAAGACATAACCCTCTTCTATGCGGTTTCTCGCGTCCTGAACCTGGGCCTTTAACAACAAACAAGAAAGAGGATAGAGGAAACTATAGGACAAACCGTCTATAAGTTGTTGGTTGTTCTAGGTTTGAAAACATTTTAAAAAAAAAGATTTTAATAAAAATGTTTTCGCAAACAGTTTTCTCTTTGAAAACAAAAACGGACGTGACCACTCTAGAATGGAGCTAAAGTGATATAATCTTGGGTTCTGATACCATTTGTAACATCCCCTATCCCGGGCTCCTAAGAGGCAGGGAGCCGGGTATGTGAGATTGGCCATCGAACCGCGTCCGGTAGGATGTCTGATTGGTGAGCACACAGGACTGCCAGAAAAACGTTCAGGTAACAATCAACAACATAGACTTAAGCTGATCTTTCACCTACACCTGATAAGACAAAAGGGAAGAGGAGGGGTGAGTAAAAGGATTACTCAGCGAGAACCAGACCAGACTTCCTTCCCACTCATTTATTTTCCACCAACATGTCAAGAATAAATCCAACAAGCAACACACAAGCATCCTAGCAATGCACAATCAACTAACAAGCAATTGTGATGTCTCCAACCCGCCCATCACACAAGGCTGTACTTCCCAGTCACACTGACTTAGGACACACATCTCCCATGTCACACATACACAATACTAGGCGGTCACACAGACAGGCCTCATGTCACACAGACTCCGGAAGGATTGGCGTATCTTCACTCACCGTTGAACTACCGCTATAGTCACACAGACAGCAATAGTCCAGCAAACAAGTCCATACCTCGGCACATCACCACCGAGATGAACACCTCATCTAGCTATACTACCAATCACTAACCACACATCAGGGTGAACAATCAAATATGCTGGTTTTTCCTCTAATGAGATCCTAGATCATTTTATCAGATTTACACATGGATCTAGCTAGATGCACAAGGAAAAATCCTAGGCTCATCAGATCTAACCCCACACACCAGAAGAAGACAAATAAATAAGAAAAAGACTCTAGATCTAATCCTCACTTTACCAACAAAGCAGATCTGGACACCTGACACGGAAACAGCGATATCTCCTGGCACAGATCTTCGATCCGGATGAACTTAGTCTCCTTAGAAAGATGACACTCGGGGCTTCACTTTGATATGTTGTAAGTCTCGTGGATCCTCACGAATCGCCGGGAAATCGTCACACAAGACAGCAGCAGCGGCTAGGGTTTAAGAGAGAAGAAAGAGGGAGCGAATCTGATGGAGGAGGAGAGAGCAGCGGCCAAGGGAGAGAGGAAGAGAAAGAGAGCCACGGTGAGATAGGGAGAAGGAGTATGGCATGGCTGAGAGAAGGAGAAGAGGAGAGGAGAATGTGGCTAGGGTTTCCAAAATGAAGAATGAGAGATTAGAGAGGTATTTATAGTTAGGGTTAATTTAGATGGCTGAAATGGATTGGGTTTAAGGGGCTTGCAAGAAATTAAAAAAAGATTAAAAATAGGCTTAATTAAAAGAGATGGTCTAATTTAAATGAACTAGAAATTGAATTTAATAACAACCGAATCCGAGAGGTCGGGTTGTTACAGTATTGGTGGCCACAAATGTTTACAACCGAAATTTAACGAGGGTTTCCATTTCACATTGTAAATTTTTTTTATCAAACATGTCCTTGTTCAAATAATTTTAAATACTTAAAAACAACCTGAAATTGATAATAAAATAACGGGTTTGATTAATTGTTTCAAAAAAAATATGTCAAAAGATTTTTTTGATCTAAAGACTTTGTGAAAGCGGTTGTTTTTTATCAAAGATTAGCGATGGGTGGCAAAATTTTGATTCATTGTTTCAAAATGAAGAATAGGGTACATAAATAACTTGATTTATTAATTTACTTTACAAAGGTATTTACACATTGTAACTATTCCATATTATATAAACGATAAGTCCAAGAGATAAACTTTATCAAACCACAAACCTTATCAAAATAGGATATATGTTTCTTATTATATGGGATACATGCATGCTAATCTCCTAATACAAAACAATTGCTATTTTTAATATAGAGAATTATGACACATGCATTCTAGGACAAATATAACGAGCAACCCTAATTAAAAATTATTAATTTGTTAAATGTATGTTTGGGTTTCCATCTCATTAAAACCTCTGTCACAATATCAAATAAATCTGTTGTAAAAACTCTACCACCACATTGAGAACTAAAAATCTGTTAACGTTATATCGTAACAAGTCTACCACTACATAAAAATATAAAGTCTACTACAAATATCTCTAATACCAAACAAAAATATATTCTAATAAGAGAAAAAATCTGTTTCTTCTACCACACTGAAAATATGCCATCAAACAACAGATTTTATTATGTTTATTGTGACGTAGGAAAAATTATGCCACAACGTAAAAGTTATTCTAGTAATTAAATTTTATGTCAAAATAGATCTGCTTCAAGATAAACTTATTAAAATTACTAAAAAGTCTGTTACTAATACAAAAAATCTATCACCATATGGATAAATAACCTTATGGAAAAAATATAAATATATGACAGATCTACATCAATGCATGAAAAATCTGCCACATTTTCAAGAAATTTGTAGTGTAATAACAAAATTATGAATTAAATCTATCAACCAAAATTAAGTCTGTCAATAGTAAAATATATAAGAAAATTAAAAAGTGAATATGGTATATAGAACAAAATTTTGTATAAATATATGATATTGATTTACCACCATTTCAGACGTACTGTGTTGTCTAAGCTTTTTGTTTGTACCAAATTTCTAGAAATTATAAAGTTATGAAAATAGTATAACGGAAAGGAAAATGTAAATATATAAGCTTGAAAAATGTTGCCACGAACTTTTTTATGATAAAAATAAAATAAATAAAATCTGATCCTCGCCATAACCACAAAATCGATACTTATATTATTGTTTACTTGCACTACAAGGATCATGCACATATTCCTTGAAATAGTTTTATACTTTATCTCCATTAGAAAATTTGGTTAGTGGGTTATTTGATGAATATACTCACTTTGCACGATTATTCGTCCGATATAAAAGCCTGAAATATCTGTTTTTATATAAAAAATGCATATAGTTATCATCAAATGTTTTTATTGTAAAAAAGAGACAAGTTTTAGATTATAATCAACAACATTTAGTTTAAAACTTATTAATCAAAGTAATGTAAAATGCATTTTAGAGTTTCATCAGCAAAATAATAGCTGTTTATGAAATTTTTAGTCCTCTTGGAGAAAGTCTCCAGCAAAACTTATCAAACACGTGAAGGTCTCAGAAAACATCAAACACGATGGAAGGTTGTTTTCTGACGAATCCTCGAAAACAGTGAAGAAAATACCATAAAGTGGCTAGTCAGAAAGAAAAAAGAGATCAGAAAAAAAGAGAAGGAAGATGGGCCGAGATCTCTTAAGAAAGATGATATATCATGGTTTTTATGGTATTTTACCATGATATAGGTCTTATTTATAGAATATTTTTAGTATTTTTCGAGCTTTTTAGAGTCTTTACAGGTCTTAGGTATGTTTGGAGCTTAATTGGAGATTTTGGAGCAGTTTGGAACTTAACAGAGATCAATTTCGTGAAGGATAAATTTCAAGCTTTGCACTGGTGTCGCGCGACATCACTAATGGTGTCGCTCAACACCGATGTCGTGAAAAAAGGAAAAATGTGATTTTATCCAATTTTTGAAGAATCTGTGAAGCCTAGAAGTCTCTAATACTTACTAGAAGACCCAAAACGTGTTTTTAGTTTTAAGAAGGGTTTTCAGCCACCCTGATTGACACACTTTAGATTTTACAGAGAGAGAACTTTTGTCTTTGATTCATCTATACTTTTGAGAGCTTTTGGGGAGATAAGTCTGAACTCTGTTCGCGAGAGAGAAGTATTTGAACCCCTTTTTCTTAATCTTATTATTCTTTTCTGCAATCTATTTAAGCATGTTTATTGTTTCAATCTTCATGTCTGAGTAGTTAGCTTGTTAGGTTTAGGGTTCTCATAAAGGATTTCATTGAATGTTGTATTAATTTGCTAGTTAGGATTCATAATCTGATTAGTTCTTCACCATAAGTTGTTCTTAAAGCTAATTCTGGACTGATCACCTAGAACTTATATCTTAGGTTAATTGACTGACACAAAAGTGTAATTGAATAATCTGAAAGAACCTAGGGTGAGAAAAGTAGCTATCCGCAAAGAAATTTGGTTTAGATACTATGTGAACATATCAAACCTGCACTTAAGGCTAGTTTATATCTTTAGGATTTGCAAAAAAATTTGGGATTCTAGGATTTAGACTTAGATAATTCTCGCAACGAAAGTTGGTTAATTATAATTTTGTGATTTGAGTTCAAGAACTGCGTTTAACCTGAACCCTAACTAATTAATTTATCTGCATTCTCTGATCTCCTGAGAAACACCCTGGACCTAATCCTTTCCCAATCGATTTACAACTGTTTTCATTGTCCTGCTGTTTTCAATTCTATTATTTATGCTTAGCGTAATTCGAGTCTATTAGGTCTATTGAGTGAATCTCTCGTCTCTGTGGTTCGACCCCTACATACTACAACTACACATTTGTGCTCTTGCAGAGTAGCTCTAGAGATTAAACTTTGAGCAGATCAAAATGTAGAAACTACTCATTTTTGTGGTGATGAACTTTTTGAGGTGAAAAAGTAGAAAAGTAAGAGTTTTGGGATGAGATTGATCCACGGTTTAGAAACCGACGTAGAGAGAAAACAAAGAGATGGTCGAAATAATGACGAGAAATGTAAAGGTGATAGGACTTTCGGATCACGAATATCTAGAAAGATATCATTAGCCTTAAGGTAGCGAAAGGATTTAATACCTTTTTCTTGTTGGATGTTAATGTAAGAGTCGCTAAATATGTGTATATACGTCTAATTTAAAGTTAAAAATTTCGTATTTTAATATTTTTTATTTTAGTTTTAAATTATTAATACAAATTATATATATTTTTAAATAATTTTTAAAAACAATAATAGAATTTGAAAACTTTTTAAATTTCAATGTTGAGATGGACCAATAACACATTTATACCGAATTTCTTTATTCAGCAATCAATATTAAAATTTGTAAACTTTTTTAATTTCCTTATTCATCAATAATATTAGAATTTGTAAACTTTTTTGATTTTGAATATTAATGTGTACCAATAAAATTTCCTTTTTAAATTCTATGTAGACACCTCAGAAACATTTTACTTCAACTTTTATTAGTACTAGGATAGAATCTGCACATATGCGCGGATCTTGTTTTAATTTTATATTTTAAATAATATATTTTTAGAATTTGTATTGAATTTTATGTTTACTATCAATGTTTTTGTGTTTAAAATACTTATATTTTTTTTATTTCTTTTTGATGATACATTATTTGTAATCTATTCTACACCAGTTGTACCAAATAGTTTAATTTTTCTTCCAACATAATAAAGAACTAAAAATCTACTATTTTAATTTTTATATGAAAACGTAATAATTCACTTAAAAATATATGTGGAATATCAGAGAAGAATATTTATTTGTTCTTTAATCTTTATATTCTTTTTATTCTTGTAAATTTTACTAATATAATATTTTTTAACTTTCTCAGTTTGCCATTTTGAAATTTTTATTATATATATTATTGATTCCATCTTTAAAAAAAAAATCATGTATGACATTTTTATGTGGACACCCTTCTTTTTATTATTATTTTTTGATATTTTTTATCTCTTTAATCATTTAGTAAATATTCTTTGTGTTTTATAATTTTAGTAGTTAGAGTTTTATATAAATTTATTTTGCATTTTTAACATATTCAGTCTCATAATTTTTTTTCACTTGCATTAAAATTTAATTATATTTTTTACTTTGAAAATGAAGTTTAAATCACTTAGAGAAAATATTCATAATGGTGCATTTAAAAATTTTGTTTTATATAATATTTATAAGTTTTTATATATTTAAATTAAATTTGAATTTTATTCTAATAAAAATATTTATTAATATTTAGTTATGTTCTTTAATGTGTTTGTTTTAAATTTGATTATATTTTATTAATATTTTAAATAGACAGGTGTCACTCTCTCCACTACTAATGTGTCACTCAGCTGGAGAGAGTTAAACAACTTTTATATATACTAGAAGAGAATCTGTGCTACACCGCGAGATTATAGACTATCAACTTTTAATTTTTATATTATTTCATAATTTTTTGATAATCTTAATAATATCATACATCCATTGTTTTTTCAAGTTTTTTCATCTAAATCATGATTTAGTGTTAATTTTGTTGACTTTTTCAAATCACAAATTTTAGGTTTTTTTCACACACACACATATATATGTATATATATATATATATATTTATCACTAATTCCATCTTTTTACTTATGTCTTTAATATTTTGTATATGTATCTGTTGTTGTATTATTTTTCTTTTTTCTTTGTCATTTTCTATATTTTTATAATTTGTTATCTTTTCAATTGTTTATTGAACGTTAGTTTTGATCATTTAGTTTTCTTCTTATTTTTTTAGATATTTAAAATTTATTTAGCCTATTATTTTTAATTTTGTTTCATATTCTTGTTTTCTTCCTTTTCATTGAGATTAAACTATTTTTTATTCATATGTTTATGATGTTTTAAGATAAATTTCAATTTGATTTAATTTATGCTTATGATGTTTTAAATTAGATTTAAATTAGATTTAAGTTATGCTTATGATTTAATATTTGTAACACAATTGAATTTAAATTAAACAATTTATATATGAATTAATAGTTTGGACAGATTTTAAGTTATATTTTTAATCTTTTAGTTCAACTTTTGATTTCTCTTGTGATTTATTTTATAGATTTTTTTTTCCTTGATAACCCTAGCTGATAATCTTTTTAGTCCATTGTTTTGTTTTTAACCTTTTTCAATTGAAACCTTCATTTAGTGATCATTTTTACTTTTTGCAATTTACTATTTTTATGTTTTGTTTTCACTTTTTCAATTAGTTCTATTTATATTCCCCATACCTCTATAAATTTTATATTTGTTTGTTATTATATTCTTTTTTATCATTTTTTCTCTTTAATGTTGATAATTTGTTATATTTTCGATTATGTAATGAATTTTCTTTTGTGTGTGATGATTTTCTAGCTCTTATTTTTTTTTAAAAAAAAAACTTATTCTTCAGTATTTGGAAATTTTTAATTTTATTTTTTGTTTTTATTTTTTTAATTACTTTAATAAATTATCTTTGTTATTTCAAAAATGATGAGTATAACACACAGAGAAAAAAAAGACTAAACTAAAATCTTATATTAGTTTTTTTAATTTATATATCTAGGATATTTAAATTAAATTGAGTTTAATTTTTCTTATTTTATGATTTAATATTTTTACATATTAATCAGATTAATGGTTGATTCATTTATATTCAAAAAAAAAATTTGTATATGTATTAATTAGAGAAATAAATATTAATTTCTTATTGGCTTTCAAATGTGGAGTTGTCAATCCCTTGAGGATCTCCTTTATGTTTCATATATTAGAAGATAAGATTCTTGCATCTCCACCCACATTACACTACCATCATGTAGTAAGGCTTTTCAGTTTTTTTTCTAAAATTTGGCAAACATATGAATGTCGTTTCCTTCCCATTTGAATGTCATTGTTTTCTTCCAAAGGAACTCGAACTCCTTAAACTTTAGTTTGTTGACAATCTATTTCCATCTTATAAAGGCATTCGACCTGCAAAAATGATATTCATAAGAAGGAGAAGAGAATAATAAAAGTAGTAGATAAAATGTGTAAAGCTTAGTCGAAAAAGGTGGTATAGAAGGATTTTTGCTTGTTTTTAACTGTAAAATAAATATAAGAAGTCAAAAGTAAAGCTTAAAAAAACAAAAAAAAATAGAAAAACAAGAAAAATTTGAAAACTTATGTTGAGTCAGTGTATGAAGTTTTAACATCAATGGATCTTAATTGTTTTTCACAGAAACATTCCCCAAAAAAAAACTATCACTTAGAAAAACTTGAAACGTAAAGAATTTACCAAATATTGTCTTTTTCCATGGTATGCATTACATCTATTGCCACATTAGTTAAAATAGAAAAGTTAATGGATGATTTTTTTTTGCTTCATTGCATTATTTAAGTCAATGCGTGGATTTTTGAGAAAACATATGTTTTTCTGACAATGTTATTTCCACTGCATCAAAGTTTCTTCAGGAAGCAATGAAAAAATAAAACCACTAAGCATTTTGATGTTTTACACTGTCTTGCACTTTTCAGTTTCACATTGCCTTCTGCAGCTCTGCTGCAATTGCTCCACCAGTCATCTTTCCAGGAAAAGTCTCTCACGTAAGAGTTTTCTTCTATGTGAAAGCATCTGACTCAACCTTTTTCTTTTACCTTATTTAATGATTCCTCTGTTGATGAAACCTTTTGAATCTTTGATGAACTCCATCTTATTCCATGTATCGGGGTTAGTACCTTAACTACCCATACACAAATACTTAACTTCGGCTTGTGACAGTCTTACCAAAATTCCTTCTTTTCCTTACACTCACTGATAATGTATTTCATTGGTATGGGGTTCTTCTGCATTGAAACACTTCTCAATATCTGGGTTATTCAGGTTTATGAACTTTTTTTACTCTATAATTATCAACACTGTAAATCACTTCAATCTGTCTGTTTTTCTAACCCATGAAATGCATTACTCAATTTTCAGCAAGTATATGCATACTTCCGATGGAGTGGCAAAGATGCAGAGATGAAGCGCGAAGCTACAAAATCGACCTTGATGCGTGCACTATGAAGACAATGCTCATCACTGGAAAATGTATTAATGGTGGCTTGAGGTCAACTCTTGAATTCTCCACACAACATTTTACAAAAAATCCTTTTTCTCTGCAAAGTCTAGGCTGGAAAAATGTGTTGTTTAAATTACTTTGTAAAGGCTAAATCGAGTAAAGGCAAAATTGTGTGGTTTAAAGTTGCATTTTCTTTTCATGAATGCTAAAGCAAGATTCCTAGAGAGATAAGAACCTTTATAGCTTTCTAATGAGCATCTATCCAGCTCTGTCCAATAGTCTTTGCTACTCCTCTTCGCACCATTAACCTACGGATCTTGAGTGCATCACCATGGCGACCTAACGACTTGTACATGTTACTTAGAAGCACATAACTCATGTGGTACTTTGGTTCCAACTCCATCATTCTCTTTGCAACCCGCTCTGCAATAGCAGAGGCATCTGCACTCGCAGCACATGGTCCAAGAAGAACTCCCCACAAAGACGCATCATCTCTACACTCTGCTCTCTCCAACAAATTCTCTGCTTCTTCAAACAAACCTGCACGGCCTAGAAGGTCAATCATGCAACTGTAATGCTCAGTACCTGGTTTAATTCCATAACACTCAACCATCAATTCAAAGTAATTTCGTCCTTCGTCAACCAAACCCGTATGACTACATGCAGTGAGGACTGCAATAAAACTGATGTAGTCAGGCTTCATCCCCTTTTGAACCATATCATTGAAGAAAGTGATAGCTTCTTCACCTCTTCCATTCTGAGCCAGCGCAGATAGCATCGCATTCCACGTTATCATGTTCCTCACTGACATCCTAGAGTACACACGAGTAGCAGAATCTATGCACCCCGATTTTCCATAGACGTCAACTAAAGCTGATTCCACAATCACATTATCACGACAGCCTCTTCTAATGTACTGGCCATGAACCTCTTTCCCAAGTCTTACCGCGGCCAAACCAGCACATGCCTTAAGAACAGTCCCAAAACAGTAGAGATCTTTCTCTTCCATTTTCCTGAAAATCTCACACACTTTGTCGTGCTCTCCATTCTGACAGTATCCCCCGAGTAAGGCAGACCAAGATACAATGTTTTTCTTAGACATCCTATTAAACACTTGCCTAGCTTCCCATACTGATCCACATTTACCATACATATCTAGAAGACTACTCCCAACAACCACATTGCTGCCTATCCCACTTGTGATAAGCTTCCCATGAATCTCTTTCCCTTGCTTCAGCCTCCTTAGATTACCACAAGCCGTCAAAACCGTTCCAAATGTAGAGCCATCAGGCACCAACCCTTTTCCCCTATGCATCGCGTAAAATAGCCACAAAGCTTCCTCGTATAAGTCATTCATGGAAAACGCAGAGAGTACAGCTGTCCAACAAAACATATCTGGTTCAGACATTTCATCGAACACTCGACGCGCATCTACTGGTTCTCGATTCACACCGTACATATACGCCAATGTGCTAGAGATGAAATGATTCCACTCAAACCCACGAGTAATGACAACACCATGGAAGCACCTCCCTAGTGTAACTTCTCCGAGCTCAGAGCAAGCCTTAATTGCCGAAGACAACGTGTACGCGTTCGGCTCCAAACCAAAAGTCACCATCTCCATGAACATCTCAAGTGCCTTAACGTGTTCTTTACTCCCAATGTATCCAGACATCATCGAAGTCCACGAGATCGCGTCTTTGATGAACATTCCGTCGAAAACTCTCCGGGTCTCCCTCATATCAGGTCCCAACTTGAAGTACAGGGAGAGCAAGCTGTTCCCAACATACCGGTCCGTTTCCAGTCCTGATTTGACGACATGGCCGTGAAATTGAAGGCCGTGAATAAAAGAACGTACTTTTGTGCATGTTTGAAGGAGAGATGCGTAGAGATTCGGTTTCGCAGCAATTTCACACGATTCCGTTGAGTTTAGAATCTGAATGGCGTCCATGAGTTGACCTGATTTACAAAGCTCCAGGATCCGAGATTGTTTCGTCGAAGAAGAGGATGAAATTGACAGTGCAAGCTGATGGGAGGAGTGTTGACTGAAATGGCGCTTCCAGCTGAGAGTCATCGGAGTCATCAGAGCCGCCACAATTACCGGTGATGTCAACACTTCTCTGTTTCGTAAAATACATTATTAAGCGCTCGGGACCAGTGCCGCCGCAATTACATTGTACTCAGAAAATGTAATCGAAGCGTCAAATAATCGGCTTGGTCAATGATTAATCAGCCCAATTCGCAATTAATTATTAGCAGGCCTTCGAAACCTAATGATTTAAGCCCAATCTCCGAAATTAAGAGTGGAGTGTAGCTTTATTTATAAAACATGTTGAACTTCACATTTACTCTTTTTTGTCGATGTGGGATTTTTCCACTTTTTTTTGTAACAAATTCGATTTTTCAAACGGATCTTCCGGTAGTTACCCATTTCCCCAATTGGAGATCCGGGTCGACCCGGAATAATCTCCTCCCTCTTCTCCATATCTCGAAGATCGTCGTCAGAAACAGGTTCTGGGTCGATTCATGGGGAACCCGACCCGGATCCGACGCGAAGGCTTTGTCGCTCGTCAAGAAACTGATGGAAATCGCTCCGGTTCTCGTTCCTGTCTCTTTTAATGTAAAGCCACACAAAAAATAAAGGTTCAAAATGTACATGAACTCTTACACAGAATCAGCTTTGCTGCGTAGTCCAACAATGGTTAAATATTCTCACTCAAATTCACATTCAGAACTACATTAATGTTTCCTTCAAAAGACTTACATTACAAATCAGATAAAAACAAAAATATTTCTATTCGAATATCAAAGTTTACTCCTGGGAATATCAAATCGAAAATCAAAGAATGCAGAGAATCAACAAAATCTTGGGTATTGAATTATTTGCAGAAGAAACCTCCTTTTTGTACAAAATCACTACTTTTGGTAAGAAGACAAACACAATATAGGCACCGAGGAACCTATGCATCATTATCATCATCCTCATCATCATCATCATCCATCAGCCACGCCCGGCGTTTCCATGCCTTTGGTTCCTGAAGTAACTAAGCAACGCCTGTGCCTGAATAAGTTACAAGATCCTCCCAAAACGTTAGAACAACATCAAACTCTTCAAAACAATTGAAGTAGAGTCGATTCTTTAACCAAAAAGCATAAAGCAGAAGATGAAATATTTATTAAAGTTTGTACCTTTTCTCTGGCTCTGGGAGTACCAGACTGTGAGAGAGCGACGAGAGGAGGAACAGCTCCTTCTTGAAGAACCATGTTGCAGAATCGACCACTGTTGGTAGAAAGCTGAAGAAGAGCTGCTGCAGCGTTTTCTTTCCCTCTAGCTGAACCCAACTCAACGACTTCAACAAGAAGAGCGATCCCTCCTTCTTGACCAATCGCGTTTCTCCCTTCAGGGATTGTAGCCAGATTTGCCAAAACAGCAACCGCTTTATCAACCATCCCAGCTGCTGGATCCATTAGATCTATCAGATACCTCACAGCCCCTGATTGCACGATCGTCCCTTTGTTTTCTTGATGTATCGATAGATTAAACAATGCAGTAGCAGCGTCTTTCTTACCCCGAGGGGTACCATTACCGAGTAGATCCACAAGAGGCCCTATTGCACCAGACTGACCAATCTTAATCTTGTTTTCTTCTATCACAGAGAGGCTGAAGAGTGTAGCAGCTGAATTCTCCTTGGCTTCAGAGCTACCGTTTTCGAGCACGTGAATGAGCGGCTCAATTGCACCAGCATCAGCGATTGCTTTCTTGTTGTTGTCGTTAATGGACAAGTTGAGAAGTGCGGTAACAGCATTTTCCTGTGTAGCTGAGTCGGTTGAGTGAAGTAGTTCCACTAATAAGACGATTGCACCAGAGTTCCCTATAACTATCCTGTTATCCATGTTGTGCTTAGCTAGCAGCCTTAGCTCTGCGGTTGCTTGTCTCTGAATATCCAATGAACTGCTTTTCAGCTCCTCCACCAATTTCGTAACTTGGTTCTCGACCTCAGTGAGATCACGCCTTGTCTCATTCGAAGGCGCTGAGACAATCCGTGAACCAAGCCTCTCTGATGGACGTCGCCAAAACTGACCACGGTTATTACGTCTATCCATAAATCTTGGGGAGAAATCAGACAAATCCCTGCGTGTAGCTGCTGGAGTGGTTGCAGCAAGAGGCCCTGATCTAATTTCTCCTGAAGCATCGCTGCTGTAAGGTGTAGCATGAGCTGATTCTTCTGAATTCTCGTTTGCTTCTGCTCTTGGAGACTCCTCGTTGGAAACAGTGCTGGCAGCAGAAGGGGACCTATGATGGTGATTTTCAGATGTTTGTCCGTTTTCCACCGAGCCTTGTGTAGTTGAAGATACAGATACATCTGTCTTCATTTCTCGAGAATCGTTAGATCTATCTTCAGAATCATTTAGCGATATCCTCCTGGCGTCCAAACCGAACCCGTTTCCAGATACACCTGGTAAAGAAGTGTCCAAGCCAGAAGCGGGACGTGAAGGAGAAGCACCTTCTCTTGAGAATGAAGGCTTCCCGGTCTCACCTGTAGAAGCATCCCAATCATTTGACTTGTTGCTAACTCTATGAGTAGAAACACCAGCAGCCGTGCTAGGAATGGAGTCTGTACATGACAAAAGAGGAGATAACTCGTTTAAGCTCGTTGATTTATTGGGATCAGGTAGCTTGACATCGTTTGTCTCACACCAGTTAGCGATTAAGGCCTTGACGGTGTAATTGGGTATTAGAGTCGTGTGAGTCAGAGTCTGTCGAGTCTTGGGACAAACTTTTAAACCTAAATCAATCCATCTCTTGATGAACGCCTTTTCATATGTTTGTCCTGATGACACAATCACTGGATCAGTCATTACTTCAAGGGAAAGAGGGCAAAAGAAGTCGGCGAGAATGGCGACACTAGAGGTCTGAGTCTGTCTGATCAGAAGAAGACGTTCGTGCATGCGGTTTACGATAACAATCAGTTGGTCAAGGAACTCGACTTCTGAATTATTCTCAGACTGCTCGGCGATCTCTTTCTGCCTCTCCAGAGCAACAGCTTCAATCAGAATCTCCTGGTTTGATCTCAGCCCAGTGTTCTCTCCAATTTTCACCAAGATCTCTTGGCTAGGTCCAACACCATCTCTCTGATCCCTCAGAGCACCATCAATGACTGAAGATATCTCTTCATAACTAAGATGCTTAACCTTCTCTAGACATTTCTGCAATTACATATATATGTAAATTAACCATTCGCATATCATGCAATTTGAGTCAATTGCTAATGTATACAACACGACAAAGCATAAAGTAGTCGGCAGCATTAGGATGTACACCGGATATCAACCATGGAAATTGATACAAGATATCTAAATGTAAGGGGAAGGTACCTCGAGGGAAGCTGGACTCAGTTCAAGAGGTAGGTCGTTCTTAGAGGACTTCAGAAACTGGAAAGTATCTACAATAGTGTCTCGCATCTTTGGTATCAAAGATTCAATTTGGAGGACCTAGACGTGATAGTAAGAGAACAATATTATCAGTAACCAAAGCTCAAGAAGAGGTTTAGAATAACACGATGGTCATTAGCTTTATCTTAGAACCGTCAAGCTAAAACCGAAAGACAACTTAGCTAGGGTGAGAAATTGAATAGTCAAGTCAGCGGAAAGTATCGTAGTGTATGTAATGTCTTGTATAGATAAGAGTACCAATATCATAAGCAAATATTGAAACTCCTGAATAATCAATGACCAAGCTAATCCAGGCTTGTTTAAACTCCATATAGCTTCAAAAAAAACCGAGATGAGAAGTTTAGGAACTTACAAAATAGACTTTGCTGGAGAATGCGTGCCAACTTCTGAAAAGATCTCTCGATTGATCAACATCTTGAGCCAATTCTTCAAATGCTTTACCAAGTTTCTCCTCCAAAACAAGATCGGAGCTGATAACAGCATCTGCCACAGGCTTCAACACTCTCAATAACTCTTCAACCCTTTTATAGTACTTCTCAAATGGGTCTAAATCGATATGCCTTGAAGATGACAGATTTAGAAACGACGAGATGCCATCGACAAGCATTTTCAACACAGAGATTTCCATTTCCACCCTGGAAAAAAACAAACAACAACAAAGATTGAAGCTTTAGATCAAAAGGGCAAAAACGAATTTGGAATGAAATTAACTTGCTAAGACATTGGATACGAAATGGATAATCAACAACTTATGGAATCCTTCAACTCATAAATTCCGAGGAAAACGCCATTCCAAAACCTAATAAATCTCCCCAATTCAAATTCAAACAAAAATATAACTGAAAACAAAAATTCAAAATTAACAGGAAATCTAGAGACAAGGTTAGAAATTGATCAAAGGGTCTCTCGAAATGTGAGAAAGAGTTTTGACGGAGAGCTTAAGGAACAGGAAAAAGGGGGAAAATTTAAAAACCCTAAGTAGATAGATCGAAACTAAGACAGAGAGAGAAGAACATACATGCACGTCAAGAAGAAGAAGATGATTCCGGTGAGGAGAAATCAACCTTTCTATCTCTCTCGATCGATCTTCCTCCGTCTCGCCGATTATAGTTGAGCACGTAAAAGCAATTTTTCTTCTTCTTCTTCTCTCTGTATTATTATTATTATTTTTTTTTTCTCGAAAGAACATAAAAAAAAGGATTCCAAGAGTTCTCTATCGCTTTTCCAATTGGTCAGATTGAAAATTTGCTGGCAAAGCCGTTGTAATGTTTTTTAAGCCTTCTCGTAAATTTCTTGTCAGCTCCTCCTTTCACTTTCACCTTTTTTTTTTCACAATAAGACTTTGCTTATGATTTGTAACAGTGCAATAATTTGACCCCCAAAAAAATTATTGGCAACTGCAAATTAACAAGATTTTTGAAAAGTTGATTTTTTGGTATGAAACATTTGTATGTTGAAAAAATCTAACGTGTAATGGCATTTTTGCAAGATAATATTGTCAAAGTCGTATTTTCTAGATTCCCCTTAAAAAATGATTATGGTTATTATGCGATTTTGTAAGTTGGTCCGAATATGATTATATGGGACGAGAGGGAACAGACCGGACAAAATAAAATCAATTTTTCATTGAATTTTTTTATTTTCAAAACCACAAAAACGAATTATTATGATTAAATCAGAGATTTAATTTTCATTTTCTACATTGTTTGGGAAATGAAAAATAATGTCTGATGATCATATCACTATGTTCTGTTTCATTTTCAATTATTGTAGTTTGTACTGTTCCATTATACTGTAGTACTAATCTAATTCTTCTAGGCCCCTATTCTTCAACACTACTATGACCAACTTTCATTCCCAAATTAAGTTCTCATGTGTAATGCATTTAATAACACTAAAATGGGTTCCTCTGTTGAAACAAATGAATTTTCTCAATCTGGATATTATTATGAGATTATTAAGTTAAAATCCACAACAACAACAGTAGATGGTGAAATGATGCTATTAATTTGGATCTATCTACTAATACATAGAACGATCATCATCATCCTATGACTAGTTTTCAGTTACACCAAAACAAAAACAAGAGCCACTTTATGATACATAAGATACAAAAAGATAAGCTATTTTTTTGGTTGTTCAACATACAAAACACAGGCTAATAACTCATTTTCTCCCTTTTCCTAATGATCAAAACACATAGAGCTACATTGTTCTGGTTTGGTCCATTCTCATCGACTAGACTCTGCTTTAGAGCGCCACGGAGTGAAATTGATGCCACGAGCGATGAGATAGACTATGAATGCACCATACGAAGCCGTAAACGCAGTCACGAAACCAGTATAGACGATGCCACTAACCTCCGAGGAGAAGAACTCAAGCAAAAGATAACCGTTGATCATTATCACAAGCGCAGCAACAAGCCACGCGATAGTCTGCACAAAATGTCAGAGCTCAAGAAGAAGGTTTCTTTATGAATGTATTTAAAACAAAAGCATATAAGATAGATCACAAACCTGATACAAAGGACCGATTTTGAAACTACCCATGATTTGTTCCTTGGAAACCAAACACAGTAATGGAATGAGCGCAAAGGGGATTTGAATGGACTGAAGCACGTTAAGCCACTCGTTTAACACATCGAGTGTAGCTTCCGATGAATCAAACACTAGAGCAACGATGATAGTAGGGATGATTGCGCAGCTACGTGTGATCAAAGCTCTCATCCATTTCTTCATTTTGAAATTAAGAAACCCTCCCATGATGAACTGTCCTGCGTAGGTACCTGTGATGGTGCTGCTTTGACCAGCAGCCAATAACCCGATTCCCCAAATGTACAGTATTGGGAACAACCCGCCTCCATATTTGTCCTGAAGATACTGTCCCGCGTTAACCAAGCCAATGCTATCGGCGAGGTCAGTGTTGTAAAACCCTTTAGCGAAAACCGTTGTGACAAAGAGGTTGATCATGAAGGAGAGAAAAAGAGCGATGGTTGATTCGATTGTGTAGTAGTTTATAGCTTCTTGGACTCGGTATCTCTGTCGTTTATCGACTTCTCTCGATTGAACAAGAGCCGAGTGAAGAAACACATTGTGTGGCATTATAATGCAACCCACAACTCCAACTGCTTTTTGTATTGTTCTTGAGCTCAGTCTCGGTACCAATATGCCTGCAAGAACATGCAAAGCAGACTTCTTTAGAACTTGTTAAGTAAGAACTGGTTTAAAAAAAGAGAGAGAACAAAGAAAGCCTAACCAATAAGAAGCTCAGAGCCACTTGGCTTGGCTTGACCAAACATCCAAGCGAATGCGATTGCCATTGTTCCGATTAAAACCGCAAACACTGCCTCGAGCTTCCTAATTCCGTAGTTCTCAAGAAACAAGAAGACGAAACTGTAGCGAAAAACACACACACATATCAATCACTCAATGACACAAGGAGACACATAACGACAAAAAACTCATGTCAAATCAAGAATCCAACACAGCTAATAGTCAATTAACAGCTCAAGAAGAACATTTAATACTCGAAATTTAAACAATCTACAGTGAATAAATGAAGCAAGGAGACTAACACAATAAGCATAATAGCTAAAGCTTCAAAACTTTGATTAGATTAGGCTAACATTGGGAATTAAGAGATTGAGGTTTTTGTGTTAATACCAATCGAGAGCAGTGATAACGACACCAGCCCAGAGAGGCAAAATCCCATTGGTCAAAATCTTGATAGCAATCGCACTTCCAATGACTTCCTGAATATCAGATCCAATCAACGCCAATTCCGCCATAACCCACAAAACCATACCCGCCCAAGTCGGATACTCCTCACGGCAAAGCTCCGCCAAGTGACGACCCGTCGCGACACCGAGCCTCGCCGATAAAAGCTGAACCAAAAGCCCCATCGCCGTCGCCCACATAAGCAACCACAGAAGCGAGTATCCGGCGACGGCGCCGGCTTGGAGATCTCCTTCGAGGTTCCCTGGATCGAGAAACGCAATGCTCATCAGAAATCCAGGTCCGGTGAATAGCCATAACTTCCTCCACGAGAACGGCGGCGCGCCGCCGCATCCGACGCTGTATTCGAGATCCCTCTCGTTGTCGTCGTCCTCGTCTCTCACGATGTGAACTTTCTCGGTCTCGTCGTACGCTCTCTCTTCCTCCTCCTCGTCTAATCTCTCGATCAGAAGTGGACGGTCGTTCTCGTGCCGTGACATTTTTCCCGGTGACTGTTGAGAGAATCTGTTTCAGTTTCGCTTCTTCTTTTTTTCTTCGCTC
>NW_006256867.1:1618196-1674464 GCF_000478725.1 Eutrema salsugineum
TCACGTTTTCGTAAGTCGTACTTGCTTTTCCTTTTTTTCTAGAGGTTTCTATCTCAGTACATATATAGACACACATTTCATAATATTCCCTTCATATTTGAACTTTTGCTTAACAAATAAAAAACAATAATCAATATTTATTACAGTAAATTTTGGATAATCACCTGCAGAAGTAAGAAAAATAATTTGTTTGTGGTGAGAATAATTAAAAAAAACAAGCTAAGTATTGCGGTTAAGGTATCTATTTATATTATAGGAGAAATGACCAAAAATTTCCAATTTCATAAAATTAGTAAAAAAAAAAGCTTCCAACTTTGTTAGACAACTTGATAATAATAGTAGCATTTTTTTATCTAGCTGGTTTTTTTTTTTTAAAATCAATTTTAGTTATTTTTTTCTTACTAAAAAGCTACACATAACACATTTTTATAAGGCCATATTGTTGTTGAAAAACAGCTATATTCGTTGATTGAATTCATCAAAAAAATTTGAAAAAGACACAAAATTTATATTAATACAAAACGCAGTACACATCTAGTAATTGAGTTGAGTAGGTAGCTATTAGTTTTTCGTCGGATATCAATCAAAATCAAAAGGTGATGGTTCCATGTCATGTGGAAATTGGGGACCACATATCGCAAAAGAGAGAGACGAATAGTTAAGTTGGTGACGTGGCGAGATCAAAGGAACGACGGAGATGGTGACATGTCATGCGATTATGGGGACCACAAGCCGGAGTAGAGATTCAACGTGGTTGGCTCGTGGTGGCGCGTGCGGTGGGTACACGAGCTTCTCTTATCTCCAAGATTCTCTGTTTTTGTTTCTTTCCCATTCTGCAAATTTTATGTTTTTGTTTTTCAACTACCAAACTGTTTCTTAAAATAGAATTATTATGATAATGATAATTTGTTAGGCCTTGGTAAGAAATTAGAGAACTGTTCCACCATTACCCTAATTTTTCTTTTCTCTCGCCTTAACACCAAAAAAACTTTCTATTAACCTCTTAACCGATTTGTCATCTTATTTAATGGTCTATACAGAACCTGAAAATACAACAAATTTAATTTTGACGAAATCCAAAACTATGAACAGTTTTTCAAAATCACAAGTTAAAATGACCATCTTTCTGCTTAAACATTTAGTCTTGACCGTTCTCTCGATCATCCGTTGGAGAATTATGTCGTCATGATCGAATTTGTACAATTTATCGTAAAAGCAAAACATGTTCGCATATCTCATTTGATGCAATCCATCACCTAGATCAATGTTTACAACTTAGAGTTAAGGGGATACGATAAGCATTAGTGTTGTATTTCAAATACCCAAAAAATTTCGGCTCTCCTCTTTATCCCAACACACACATCATTCTCTTCTCGAGTCTCAATTCTAGCACTCCCTAGCTCAATCCAATTATTTTAATTTATTATTTACTGTTATCTAATTCAATTTCTTAACCTTTGTGGTACATTTTATACGCTTTGTTTGCTTTCCCTTTGGGTTTATTATCTATCATATATATTGGGCTTTATTTAGAATTAGATGGCACAACTTTCAAAGAGCAATCCACATTTCCCAAGTTATGCCGAGGATATTATCCTATTCCTATGTTTCACTTTTCAGCTGGGAAGTAATATGAATCTTTATAATTCGTGCAACTCCATATACTAAAAAACAAGAACACGGTGCGTTTTTGAAGTTTGGAGGAACATATATGCATTACACACTTGCTAGAAAACCCCATATCAGAGGCAACAAATTGTGGGATATATATTATCATTTGTTTTTCACAAGTAATATCTAACAGTAAATATGGAGTATGAACATAGGAAGAACCGAATCAGCATCATATTATTGAATCGGCATTGAACATGCAAATATACACAATTATATAATTTAACTTGTTTAGTTGACCCAACGACTAGTGTAATATAAATATACTTTGATGAGAAAGATCTTTGAAAGTCTAGTTTTTTTTTATGATGTACTCGGATATCTAATATCTTAAGATACCACAAAAAATCTTTTTAGATACAAAGACAAATAATATTTTGATCATTTAGAAAAACAATACCTCATATATATTTTAGGTGTAGAAATTGATTCTTAAAAAATTTTAGAAGAATTCAAAAACCATTAGTAATTATCATCTTTCTCTGAACTAGCCGAGAACTTGTGGTCTTTTCAAGTTTTTAGATTTTTATGATACCTTCTAAATAATATGATATTTTATTTTATTTCTTGATAGAATATATCATATATATTATAAGCAAAGTAAAATTTTGAGTTAAAGCTCTCTCATTCAATTTCAAAGTGGTTAATTATCCTTTACCCCTCCTTATATTTTTCTAAAACAAAATTTAATTAAAAAAAGTATTAAAAATCGAAAATTAATAAAATTTATTATTAAAAATCGTAAATTAATAAAAAATTATTAAAATCGAAATTTAATAAAAAAAATTTAAATTTTAAAAAAATATTAAAAATCGTAAATTAATAAAAAAATTATATAAATCAGAATTTAATTAAAAAACATTTAAATTTTAAAAGTTTATGAAAAAATAGAATTTAATAAAAAAAACATTAAAATCATATCATATATACTATACGCGAAGTAAATTTTTCGCTATAAGTTCTCTTATTCAATTTAGGTGACTAATCATCATAGTATATATTAAAAGCAAAGTGAATTTTAGTTTTAAAGATCTCTCATTCAATCTCAGCGTGGTTAATTATTTTTTTGTCCCTTTTTAAAAGGTCATTAATATCCTTTAACTGGTTAAAATTAAGTTTTATTTATAATTAACTATACCAAATTTTGTTACCATGAACTTAATATTGGATCGTTTAATGCTATAAAATTGTATGGTTTTGTATATGAAAACCCCAAGGCTCTCACTTTAGCCCTAATCTCCGATTAGTCAGAGCTTCTTCTTCAACCAGTGGTTTCTGTGTTTTGACGTTTGAGTTGTATTGCTTCATTAAAATTTTTGAATTAGGGTTTTTTGTTTAAAAGCTTTGGGTCTGTGTTAATGATGAATGAGGACGATTGAGTATTTAAGCTTTGCGATTAATTTTCATCGATATTGCTCTATAAGTCTATGACCGATCGGATCCCATACTGTTTATATATGCTCCTCCATCTCAACT
Source organism: Eutrema salsugineum (assembly GCF_000478725.1). NCBI lineage: Eukaryota > Viridiplantae > Streptophyta > Magnoliopsida > Brassicales > Brassicaceae > Eutrema > Eutrema salsugineum. The sequence goes on from NW_006256867.1 coordinate 1,621,344, forward strand.
TTGTTTCTGTTTTTGGAATGTCTCTGGTTTATCCAAAAATAATTTTGCTTCGGACTTGAGATTCTGTTTGGATTTCATATTTAAGGTGTATTCATCTCAGTTAATTTTTGAGGAATCAAAGTGATGTTAATCATACTGATTTAGCGTTGTTTATTGTGATGTCCAGTTATAGTGAAGAATATATTCACAAGCATAAAATCGTAGCAAAACCAAAAAAAATATTCACAAGCATAAAAGAGACCATATTGAACGAGTTTCTACTGTTCTCTAAACCAAGTCGAATTGATCGCTCTGCTTCTTCACTCTAATTATAGTAAAGACTGAAGAAATCGTTGGAATAAAGATTTCGATGAGCCCAGGACTCTTGCTCCAACCAGACTTTCTTGGCCGTGCGAAATACATAGTTATTCAAGGTGAACCAGGATGATGCATAATGGAATATAAATGGGAAATTATTCATTAAATTTAAACAAACTAGACCAATCAGGGTTCTAAAATTATATTTTTCATGTTAAATCTTGTGGAATCGTTGAACAGAAAGTGTGATTTCACTAAAAACTGTTATTGGTAAAATCTTGCAATCATCCTAATTTAGGAATATTAGTAATGACACTTTCAGTGAGACTTTTGTTACAACATTTTTCTTAAACGGACCAAAGTATTTATGTGGTTGATTTTACGATTGGATAATGGAATGTAGGAGGGTCTTGAATTGGACATTTGCATATGGATACTACCTTGCTCATAATGAACATGCAAAGACACAATTTTTTTGAGTATTTGAAAGGGGAAGCTCGAGCTGGTTTGGAGAGGCTTCATCATTGTGCAGAGATGTAGTTGGAACAGTTTGTCTCTGGAACTAATGAACCATCCAAAAGTTTCAATGATTTCGTTTAACTAAAGTAACCAAACCTACTTCGAAAACACGTGAAAGCTTTGGAGAATGGTCTTGCTGATGTGGAACACAATGAGAGCACAAATCAACAACAGACTCGAGATCTTCTTTCAAATGACAGGTTGACAAGGGTCTAAGAAAGATCCAAGTGGTAAGTGAGAGATCTTTCAGCTTCAGATTTATATTATTGGTGCAAAGAACTGTATGGTTTATTGCAAGTGGTATTTTCCAAATTAAGGATCATACCAAGTATTCGGTTTATAATTCGGAGGGACATGTGAAAAATTGTAAGTTTATAGTATTGAGAAGCTATTGGTTAAGATAAATAAAGAATAGATTTTTTCCCCTAAAAAAAACCTATTGCATCACTCCGCTAATTAAAAGATTTTTACTTCTTTCAACGCCTTATAGAAAAAATAATCTCATTATGAAAGCTTTGGAGAATGGTCTTGCTGATGTGGAACACAATGAGAGCACAAATCAACAACAGACTCGAGATCTTCTTTCAAATGACAGGTTGACAAGGGTCTAAGAAAGATCCAAGTGGTAAGTGAGAGATCTTTCAGCTTCAGATTTATATTATTGGTGCAAAGAACTGTATGGTTTATTGCAAGTGGTATTTTCCAAATTAAGGATCATACCAAGTATTCGGTTTATAATTCGGAGGGACATGTGAAAAATTGTAAGTTTATAGTATTGAGAAGCTATTGGTTAAGATAAATAAAGAATAGATTTTTTCCCCTAAAAAAACCTATTGCATCACTCCGCTAATTAAAAGATTTTTTACTTCTTTCAACGCCTTATAGAAAAAATAATCTCATTATGTAAATCTCAATAACAGAGTACATTGGTAAAGTTTTAAAAACCAGGAAATAGTCAAGATAATACCAGTAGGTACCTTACATAACGATCAAAGGGAAAGTGAGTAACTCTTATGAGAGAGTCATCTCATTTATAATTGTTTAAGAAACTAATCTTTTTTTTTTAAATAATTGGAAGAATATATGTCTCAAATAATAAATAATTCATTATGTGAAGATTATTCTTTCTACAAAATATAAGAAGCGAATACAGTTCTAATTTTTATGATTAAAAATTAAAACATGTTTTAGTTGTTTGATTTATATATAATTTTGGAATTACTTTTTAGGCAATAAAGAATAACAACTTTAAGAGTGACTTGGTTTCAGCTTCCAAACTATATTTCATCTTCGTTTTAAGAGAAGAGTTCATATTAGAATATTCGGATAATATGTGTCTAATGTTATTTTTGTGTTTCACTTCGTAAGATTTTTTGAAATTGATCGTTTATACAAAGATAATCAAGCCTATAAAAGATGTAAAAATATACATATGAAAACTTCCAAACTTCCAAAAATAAATAGTAGAAGAAAATACGAAGAAGGAATAAAACTAAAAAAAAAAAAGAAAAACACAAAAAAGAAGTCTGTTTATTTAATATTTTATATAGAAGAATAAGAAATTGGAAAATATAGACTATATAAAGAATAATAGAAAAAAAAATTGAAAGAACAAGACAAAAAGAAATTGAAAGAAAAGATGATGTTCTCGTCCGCGCAACGCGATTTTGAATAAGTTTTTCAAGTAAATTAGCGATTTTGAGTAAGTATTTTTAATGAAACATTTCCGCCCGGCTAAACACCTAGTATTTAATATTCAAAATATGATTTGATTTTGAACAATTACAGGATAGGTACTGTACTACGGGCTGAAAAAAATTGGCCCATCCCATATATGAGTTAAGCTTTTGATTAGCCCGATACCTTTACTGGACTATATCTAAAACCTTCCATTTCCAGTATTACAAATACAAATTAGAGCCTGACCGCAAAACAAAGGATTACTTGTTTTTTTAGAAAATCCATTTCAAACCCAAGTATAAGAAAATCCAAACTCCAATAAAATATATAAGAAAATCCGGTATCTATTTTGCTTTCTTAAACACTTCATTTAAAAAAATTCAAACGAAAGCTAGACGGAAGTATTTCCTGATGATGGCTTAATTAAGCCAATAATTGAAAGGGAGAAACGTATGTATTTGTTCGTAATGATAAGTTCATATGTTTGAGTTAACAAAAAAGTTAAAGAGTAGAATTAGATAGTATTATTTCTTCGGAATTACGTTACTCAATTATTTATTACTTGAATTCAGACAAAGGAGAGAGAGAGTGAGTGAAGAAAAACATTGATCGGGTAAAACATCCGTACACCGAACTTATTGTACGACTAACAAACCCTAAAAACAAAACAAAAACCTTCTCAACGACGTCGTTCCGGTGACCAATGTGGCAAAGCCGGGCTGAAATGCGTAGATACAACCCTTGAGTCAAGCAACTCCATAATTGGCGTGAAGCTCACACACCTCGGCACCTTGTACTGATTGATCGACGCGCCTCTCGATATTGCATAGTCCATGAGCTCCTCGAACGTCCCGTTCTTCACCACACGTATCTCGAGCGGTCCAATAGACTTATCAGCAACCCTACTCTGTCTATACACAGAGTTCAACGACTCCTCCATTTCAAGGCAGCACCTAGCCATGACCTCGTCGCTTGGAGGGTTTGTTTGATCCTTCACAAGAAGCTCCCAATAGATAACATAATGGCCAGGTATAGACTTCGTCTCCGCGTAGCTCGTGTACTCAATCACACGTGTTCCTTGCTCTCCAAGCAACACCGATGCGTTCTCGACCGCCTTTTGTAGCTCAGCTTCATCGGTTTTATCAGACTCGATGCTAAGCAAAACGTTCTTCCTCCTCACAAACTTGAACTGAGGAGCTGAATTGTAGAATCCAGTCACCTTAAGAATATCGCCAACTCTATAACGGTAAAGACCGGCATAGGTTGTGATCACGAGCTCGTACTGTTTCCCTACTTCAACATCAGCTAGCTCCACGAGTTCGGCTTTTTCAGTTGCAACTTCATGAGGAAGAAACTCGAAGTAAGCCATGTTTGGCATAATTGTGTAAGAAACCTCGGAAGGTTTACACATTGGTTTCAAGTTAATCCCAAAGTAACTCTCGGACGATGCGTACATGGTGCAAGCCATCGGTAATCCACCGCTATAGAACTCAAGCATCGGTATATACTGAGCCATGGCTCCGGTAACGATGACGTCAAGGTACTTAGTGTTTGGCCAAATCTTAGTAATGATACCTTCCCAATTATTGTCTTGACAACAAACCGAAGTTATGAAATCAGCCAGTTCTTGGTCCGGTTTTTTCAAGATCTTGGACATGCTTTCTCTAATGGCCGGATCAGAGATCCTCGAGCTTAGGGTTCCGGTTGAGATATCGTGGGCGAGTTCTTGCCAATTGGTTTGAAGGAACCGGATTGCACGGAGGAGACCGGAAGCGAAGACGGCACCAAGACGAAGGACTTCGTGACGCATAAGGAGACCACAAAGCATTTGAGTGTACATGCTTTGAGATGAGTCGGGACAAAGGATGGCTTCGTTAGGGCTCGTGTACACGTTGTAGGGATCGTACGGACGTCTCTTGAAATGTTCGCTTTTGTAATAACTTGTGAGCACCGGACGAGCCGGTAATCCACCGGGAGTCTTGGATTCCGATTTCACGAACAGAAAGTGTAGAGCCTTGCCTTTGTCTAATCCCGGTACGTAGCTGCGACAAAAGAGTTTTGTCAGAATTATTAGTATCATAAGGTGACAAATATTTCTTTAATAATTCGGTTCATCATTGCCAGTAAAATGAAATAAATGACAGTTTAAAAGAATAACTGGGAAAAAATGCTAAAATTGTTATAAAAAATGAAAATTGTTTGAATATTTTTTATTAAAGAAATTATAATTTTAGTTGGATCTTTAAGTTAAAAATTAAACTTTCAAGAACTAGGGTTTATGAGTTATGATATATGGTTTAGACTTTCAGATTTAGTTTTTCCATATTATATTAAGCAATTAAGAATTATTCGTAAACTTTAAAACTATATATATATACTACTTTTTCATAATTCTAATGTTAATTAATTATCACAAAATGAAAGTTAATTTATTGCATTAATAAAATAAAAGGAAATAAATGTAACTAACAGATTCATCACAGGCATGAGAAGACTGTATAATAGCTGACGTCGGTCCATATCTTCTTCAATGGTGGGCATTAACTTCCTTTCACCAGCAGATGTCCCAGAGCTGAATACAAAATGATCAATATCCACAATTATAAATGATTAAATATACAACCAAAATGATCTAAGTTTTCTATGTAAATTCATACCTGGTGAGGAACTCGGTGATGGGGTTTGAAGACAAAATCATGGACCGGTCACCATTTGCTATACGTTGAATCTCCGGTTTAATATCGTCGTAAGTAATAACCGGGACTTTGTTCTTAAATGTTTTTCGGTCCGTAAATCCCTTGAGACCAAACCGTTTTAAGTACTCAGTCTCCGAGTTACGACTAAGTATCTCCTTAATGACTTTCTTTTGAACGAAATCAACGTTACGTGTCATCTCTTCGATGAACCTGAGAGCCTTCAAATCCTTATCGGACGGTGCATGAATCATCGGAGACTGCAAAGCTAAATCAACGGTCATGATTGAAATGTGTGTTTTCTCGTAAGTGAATAAATGAAGCTTTGTGTTTTGTTTTGATGATACAATAACTCGGCGAGAAATGGGTCTATTTATAGTGTGGCAAGGAAGGAAGAAGCCACGTCAGCGTAATTCCACGTGGATATAAATGTGGGACCGCTTGTGTGTAGGGCGAGAAGGGGGACAAGAGGGACAGTTGACACGTAATATATTGCTAGTTTGGGCAGACAAGTGGGACCTACATGTCTGTGCCACGTTGGCATTTTCCTGTGATTAGGCAATTTAATGTCATGACCGTAGCAGCTACTCGTCAGCCCGTACGTACCACGCGGTTCCCTTTTATTTTGGCTTGTGATTTTGCCTGTCGCCGATAGCGACTGTCAATATACTTAAAAAAGAGCTTTTCGTTTTTTCTTTTGTTATTCTCTTACTTATCAACGCTAGTGACATTGTCTATTTGATTAAGCATGTTTAAGAATTGATTAGTTGATGAATTGAAGGGATCCAACTGTTGTTATTTCCGGAGCCTACTTAGTTATTTTATGTAATCCATGCATTGACTTTGGTTTCTTCGTTGGAATATACATTTTACCTTATTTTATTTGGTTTAGAACTAAACCTCAAAAAAATTTTTGAAACAGTGTAGCTTTGCATGTTAATCTACATTTTTTTTAATAACCATGATATCTTAAAGACTGTTTAGATCTTAAAACTAATTCCACAATGATACGTATTTAAAAATATTTTAAATTTAAAGCGCGGTTAAGTGGTCAAATGAATTCGAATCCATGAATCTTCCACTTGAAAGTTATCACTAGGCCAAGACAACTTGGTTACATGTTTGTTGTATAGCATAAGAAAAACTTAGGTTCTATACATGTTTGTTGTATAGCATAAGAAAAACTTAGGTTCTATACATGTTTGTTGTATAGCATAAGTTTCAGATAACAGTACTCTCTCTTTGTTGGTAACCTGAAAAGATTTTTTGTGTGAAACTTGATGGAACTCGTTGCCGAATCTTGATCTGCAGAATGAGTCATTTACCACTCGAAACTTTCAAGACTGAACCAGAATTCATTGGTTGTTTCTACGAATACTATAGTTCAAAATTATAGATATACTTACTCCGTATAGTTGTGTACTCACATAATAATGCATGAGGGCTCAAGATAAAAGAAGGAGATTAAGACATTAAGTCTTACGAATTGCAAAGGTCGTGCCGTCGTGGTGCAACTACTAGTTGGTACAATGGTACGTGCTACTATTTATTGACAATTAAAACTAATTCTTGATTTGGAAGAACTAACTCTAAAGCAAATAAAGGCATGCATGGGACATTTCGTTTCGTTTTGCTCGTGCTGTGCCCACCCCAACTTGCAGTGCCATTTAATTCTAGGATTTTGCTTCTTCTTCTATATATATTTTTTTTACTTATTTCCGAGAGAGCAAGAATTGAAATTACTCAAATTAGTGATTATATCTGTTTTTTTTTCTGTGTTTAAGTGGTCGATTATTTTATTAAAATATATAATACACAAAATTCCACAGCAAATGTTTTCTTAGCTTTTTTTTTTCTTGTTAAATATGTTTTTTTTTAGCTTCTTAGCTGTTCTATTTTTTTTTCATCAAAGTAATTTTTATAGAAACAAAATCACGAATTTAATACTGTACATTAAAAGCATATTTTTAGGTAAATATTCAGTTTGACATGTGGGCTTTAAATAATGGTAATTAAATAAATATGCTTAATGGTATATATAATAATAAAAATAGGATATATGAAAATGACATAATGAAAGGAAAAAGAAAAATTTAGGAAGACTGATGGCACGAGCATGCCTTATCTTTCATTAGACATTTTAAGGGGAACAAACTGCTCATAGAAATGGACACTTGGACCGTTTCAAACATTTTTTCTAATATGTCAAAGTCACTATTCCTTAGTATTGCATACGTTAATTAGCTTGCTCTAACTATGAATACTTGAATAGTTTACTTCTTCCCACCTTTCTCTGTTATTTTCTCGAGTAGGTATGAAATTCATAACTAATTTTTCTTTGTCTAACCAATTTGTTCGATGTGTCTAAAATAGCCACACACACAAAAAAAGCTCACTTTTGAGCATTGATGTGCTTATAGTTGCAAAAAATAAACCAAAGAACAATTTCTATGAGGGGTTTAGGCCAAGATTTGAATCCAACCATCTACATGCTTCCAATGTTGGCCTCTTCTTTGGCCATTGAATAGGGTTTCCAAAGATTAACTTGAACCTTAATTAGTTCAGAATCTATCCAATTATAAGAGAAAAAAAATATTACAAACAGTGTTAAAAGTCATATTACTCTATTATAAAATGATCTTATGTAAAAACACTAGCAATTTATGTAATAAAAGATTGTCAAATCAGTTAAAGGAAAATTGTTTCGATTATACTTGAGGTCGACCTGCATGCTATCTTCGGAGTGATGTTCACTAATCCGGCTTATATTTCTTTAGAATGTTAAGCAATCCAAGTATGCTCCATAAATATATTGTGGAGAGCCTATATTTCCTTAGAATCTTAAGCAATATTTGACTTCAAAGATTGGTTGATTATTATTCATTACTGTAACGTTTCTATTATTTTCTTTCTGTCTTTCAGATGAAATTCATATGAAAATTATAAAACCGAGAAATGTAAATCCACAAACTTATAGATAGTCGGAAGCCTCAGAACGAACGACAATTTCACTAAAACTCGTAAAACTTTACCTACGAAAAGAGGATCATTACAATTTAAAAATCTACAAGTTCTTTCACTTCAGGATCGGATGATTTGAGGATCGGATATTGTAAATATTATCATTTTTGTTAATATCATAATTATTAGTAGTAGTTAGTAGACAGGTGCACGTTTAATGTTTGTTGACTTCTTGTCAATAATAGTCTTTATTAAGACCAATGTTGATATCTCCGTGCGCAAGACAATCTATATTAATTATGTAACCCCAAATTAATTATTTATAATGTTTTAGTATATTTTAATTCAAGTTGTTAAGTTTTTTCTTCTTTTTTGATAACTAAAAATTATTTTGTTTGATAACTGGTTTAATTTTTTTGTTTCTTGCACATCCTTTCATGTTGTTCATAAACGTTGAAATTATAACTTGTAAGAAAACATTAGATTTTAAAATATTAATTAAGCAATTTTTGTGATGCAAGTTGCAAATTGTTTATAAACATGTTGTTCTTTTATTTATATTGTTCACAACATATAACATTAATAAAAGAACTCATAACAAACATGTAAATTATTTGATTTATAGCGGTACTAATCTAAAATTTCGTAAGTAGTTTTACCAAAAAAAAATAATAGTAATAATTTCGTAAGTAGTTATGAGTTATGAGATATTCAATTCATGATGAAGTCAGTCACGTATAGTAGAAGTCATCCCTTTTGCATGCTCTCTTATTTTGAAAAACTTAATAGAAAAACAAACGAAATTAAATTTACTTCTCATGAATTTTCGTGAAAGAATCCGTATAAAAGAACGCAAAACAAATCTTCGAAACGTATGTGTGCAAGTATTTTAATGTTCCAGTCAAGTCATCGAAAATTTTTTGTTTTTTCTTTGGTTTTTAGTACTTGCTCATAAGTTACATTGGTAAACGATTTTTTTCAAAAAAATTAACGAAAAGAAGAAAGAGAAAAGTCATAATGTTATGTTTGTTCCCAGCTAGAAATTAGTACATAGATCATAGATACTGTTGTTGTAGATGGGTTGAGTACACTACCATTTTTTATAATTTCGACTAGGTCTATTAACGATTTGGTAAGGCTCGACGAAGTCAAGGATCATTAAGAGTTCGTTTAACGAGTCAAAACGAGGTCGTTTTGAAGATGAGATTCATAGATAATAGGAGCACCTCGACCGTTTGACCTACCCTAACCGAAATGTAACCTCATCTCACTACTATAAATAGTTCTGTAACTTCATTTATAACTAAGAACTCGATACTTACGAATACAAAACTATATACTTTCACCTCGATCAAAAGACCTCGTTTGTCCATATAACAAGAATCTCTGAACCCTCTTCAACGACATTTTACCGAATTGACCTCGTGTGCTTATATGAACAAACAATTGGCACCCCTGTGGGGCTAAGAGATTTCTTTCCACGCAAAGAGGAGCTCGATGATGTCGGGAATTCAAACCAACGCGACGACCAGTCTGCCCACGTCGGCAACTGCCGAGGAAGGGCTTAAAGTACCACTAACTAGTGATCAAGAAACCTCGAACAGGCGATCGCCGACGTCGAATCCTGTGGAGAACGCAACCTTAGACCCAGAAGTGCAGAATGTATACCAAAGCGCACCGGCCCGCACCGATGTCGCGACATTATTCGAAACAATGATAGTTCGAATGGAGGAACTGAACCGTCAGACGAGTGTTTGCCTGGACAAACTAGCTGCAGCACAACTCTCATGCCAAGATCAAGTCAATGTGTTACACTCATCAGAGACCCAAGCGCCGGGGAGGCAAGCGCAAAGAATCCAGCGCGTGCAGCGCATCCTGTTCGGAGACTCGTCTGCACCACCAACAACAGAAAATTACCCGACCTTGAACTGTGGTGAAGTGAATACCAGAGCACCCGAGCACGAAACACGTCTAATTCCAATTAGAAACCCCCAACAAGACGAAGAGATAAATGAAATGAGGGCAAAGCTGCAAGCCATGACTTCGCTAGTAACCAAGCTACCATTTCGGCACCTGAGACCAATCGCGTAGAGAGCCAAAACACCCCATTTACAACTCGAATCACCGATTTCCGATACAAAATCAAGTCAAGTTCAACCTCCCGACGTACACGGGCAACTCGGACCCTAGTCAGTACATGACCGCATTCAACATCCAGATGGGTCGAGCACGATTTACCCCCAAGGAGAAAGACGCAGGTTTCTGCCAACTGTTCGTCGAGAACCTCAGTGGCGCGGCTCTTGTCTGGTTCTCCAAACTAAAAGCAAACTCGATCGACAGCTACCAAGCGCTGTTAACTGCTTTCCTCAAAAGATATATGATGTTCATTCAGGGAGAGGTATCCAGCACCGATCTCTTCCAAATCAAGCAAGGTGAGAAGGAATCCCTTCGATCCTTCATCGGCCGATTCAACATGATACTTTCTCGCGTCACAGTGACCGATGAGGCATCAATATCGACCCTCCGAAACGCTCTCCGGTTTGAGACGAAATTCCGGGACAGCCTCAAGTTCGGCGCTCCATAGACTTTGGAAGACGCTCTTCACCGCGCCAACCCTGTATATCGAATACGAGGAGGAGAAAGAGACCGCATCGCCAGCAAAGACGACACCGAGACAACAACCTGCCAAAAAAATCCTCAAGCAGGATTATCAGGAGCCTCGACAACACCTGGATAACAACTATAGAGGCGATAACAGGCGAGGGACAGCGTACAACATCAGTGCTCTGCAACAAAATCGCCAGTATCAACCTCAATCAAACATATGGCAATGAGGTGACCGTGGAGAAACGAGACCTTTCTGCGATTACCATAACAAGTATGGCCATCCGACCGTGATGTGTCGCGGGCTACATGCCTACATACTCGCAAAATATCGCAAGGGAGAAATCGCCTTCGCGAACCAACCCCAAAGCACTAATACGCCTCCCTCCCCCTCGTAAACGAACAAATAAACGATGATCCCACGAAGAGGGTTCGGGCTAACCAACCTCAGAGCGACACCCCTCCTGCATTAAAAAAAAAAGGTATTTATGATTATGGACAGCCTATCGTCATGCAATGATTTCGTTCGATCGATAAAAAAGTACGGCCGAAAGGTCATGCTCGCTTAGAAATGGCAAATCAAATACCCCAAACCAACTCCCAGCGAGGCGGTCACATTTTCGAAAATCGACGCAGAAGGAGTAGATATGCCACACAACGAACCACTCGTAGTCAAACTGCGGATAGGGGACTGCGAAGTATCACGGATCCTAATCGATACGGGAAGCTCGGTGGACTTGATCTTCAAGGAGACCCTCGACAAGATGAAACTGACAGATCATCACCTTAAATCCTCGGTCAAACCGCTCACTGGGTTCGACGGAGATACGGTATATTAGATCAGAACAATCGGACTCCGAGTATACGCCGCGAAGACGACTCGACTTGTAAAGTTCATTGACGTCGATAAAACCGTCATCTACAACGTGATCTTGGGAACACCTTAGCTACAATCTATGTGAGCAGTGTCGTCGACCTATCATCAATGCCTTAAGTTTCCAACGGCGTTCGGAGTGAAAATTGTTCGAGGATCGCAAGAAATGTTGAGGCTTTGCTTCGCAACCGAGCACAAATTGAGGATTTCGACCAATGTGTGCCTCACTGTTACACCCATGATCCAAGTCGATCTGCCGTGACAAGAAGGACCTAAACGTGAGCTTATTGTCCAAGTGAACATTGATGAAAGCAACCCCGAGCGGTGCGTAGGAATCAGAGCTGACCTAAAAGAAGAAATAAAGGTTGAGCTCCTTAGACTCCTTCGCCGGAATGCTTCAACGTTCGTTTGGTCAGTAAGTGATATGCCCGGAATCGATCCCGCGATAACAAGTCACGAACTCAATATCGATCCGACATTTAAGCCGATCAAGCAAAATAGGAGAAAGCTAGGTCCCGAGAAGGCCTAAGTCGTCAACGATGAGGTCGAACCCTTGTCAAAAGCGGGCTCGATCATCGAGGTCAAATACCCAGAGTGGCTGGCAAACCTGGTAATCGTCAAGAAGAAGATTTGCAAATGGCAAATTTGCGTGGACTTCACTGACCTCAACAAGGCATGTCCAAAAGATAGTTTCCCCCTGCCACATATAGATCGAGTCGTCGAGGCGACTGCCGAGAACGAACTCTTGTCATTCATGGACGCCTTTTCTGGGTACAATCAAATCACTATGCACCCCGAGGGACGCGAAAAGACATATTTCACCACCGACCTAGGGACTTACTGTTATAAAGTGATGTCATTCGGATTGAAAAACGCAGGCGCGACCTTTCAAAAACTAGTTAACTACATGTTCGCCGATCAGTTGGTACGAACGATGGAGGTTTATATCAATGATATGCTAGTAAAATCACTCACCGCTGGCGATCACATCGGTCACTTACAGGCCTGCTTCACTGTCTTAAACCTATACAGAATGAAGCTCAATCCGACTAAGTGGACTTTCGGGGTTACTTCCGGGGAATTTTTTGGTTACATCGTCACCAAACGAGGTATCGAGGTAAACGTAAAGCAAATCGACGCATTACGAAGTTCAACGCCTCACTGGCCAGATCTCGGCCCTCAACCAATTTATCTCACGTTCCACTGACAAATGCCTCCCATTCTATCAACTTCTTCGAGGCATTACGTGTTTCGAGTGGGACGGCAAGTGTGAAGATGCATTCTAACAACTCAAGCAGTACCTCACGAATTCGCCAATTTTAGCAAAGCTTGAGACGGGCGAGACCCTCTACCTTAACATCGCAATATCGAATTCAGCAGTAAGCGGAGTACTGGTCAAGGAAGATCGAGAAGAGCAAAAACTGATTTTCTACGTCAGTAAAACTTTGGATGACACGGAAAAACGTTATCCAACATTGGAGAAACTCGTCTTTGCAGTCATTATGTCCGCCAGAAAGCTACGGCCCTATTTCCAGTCACACTTGATCGTCGTCTTGACAAATCAGCCGCTCCGAACAGTACTACATAGCCCAAGCCAATCAGGCCGTTGGCAAAATAGACAGTCGAGCTGACAGAGTAGGACATCGAATACCACAACAAGACGAGCGCCAAGTCCTAAGTCCTCACAGATTTTCTGGTAGAACTCCCCCTGAGCTGATCTAGACCAAACTTCCGAACGAAAAATGGTCTTTATATGTTGATGGATCATCCTCGTCTCGAAGCGCAGGTATTGGCATCCGTTTGGAGTCCCCGAGAAAGGAAATATTGGAGCAATCGTTCCGGCTCAATAACGAAGCAGAATACAAGGCCCTATTTGCGGAACTTCACCTAACTCAAAGAACCAAAGTCAAGAAAATCGAAGCTTTCTGCGACTCCCAGCTTGTCGCCAACTAATACAGTGGCGATTACGATACCAAAAACGATTGGATGGATCTATACCTTAAAGCAGTCAAGAAACTCACTGATCGCTTCGAATCTTTCTCCCTCACCAGGATCCCAAGAAGCAACAACACATCCGCAGACGCACTCGCCACCCTTGCCTTGATATCTGAATCACGCCAGAGACGAGTTATCCTAGTCGAAAGCATCGACACCCCTAGCATCAGTTTACCTCAGGGAGTATGCGCCATTCGCGAACTCAAAGCTAACAGCATTGACCCCAACGAAGTACCTCTCCCCGATGTCGTCGACGAAACCGCAAAGAAGGAACCCTCAAACGATGACTGGAGGATCAAAATCTTGCTTTATATAACAGATGACCAAATCTCACCCGACCGATGGGCATCAAGACGCCTTAAAGTCCGAAGTGCGAAATATATCCAGTCCCACGACAACCTCTATCGATGGAGTTCATTGGGAGCCTTGCTCAATTGCCTGCATGGTGAGGAGACACATGATGTCATGAAAGAAAGACATCAAAGTGCATGTGGCAATCACTCTTACGGTCGAGCTCTTGCCCTCAAATTAAAAACCACAGCCACTTCTAGCCGACAATGTTGACAGATTGTGACAAATTTGTTGCTGGCAGCGAGCAATGTCAAAGGCACGCACCCATGATCCACGCACCTGCCGAGCTCCTCGCAGCATCCTCGCCACCTTATTCCTTCATACGATGGGCGATGGACATCGTTGGCCTGCTCCCCCGATCCCGCCAGAAATGATTCATGCTTATTATCACTGATTACTTTACGAAATGGGTCGATGCGGAATCATATTCTAAAATCTATGCAAACGATGTGAAGACTTCATTTGGAAAAAATAATTTGCCACCACGGGCTTACCTACGAGATCGTTACCGACAACAGTCCCCAGTTTGTCTCTAGTATATTCGTGAATTTTTGCGCCTAGTGGAAGATACGGTTTAGCAAATCTACATCGCAATATCCGCAAGGAAACGGACAAGCCAAAGTGACCAACAAAGCCATCCTCGAAGCCAAGAAAGGTTTATGGGTTGACGAGTTACAAGGAGTTCTGTGGTCACATCGAACCACACAGCAAAAATCGACGAACAAAATTCCTTTTTCTTTATCACACGGAATGGAAGCTCTGGCCCCAGCTGAAGTTAATTTACCGAGCATTCGCAGAGCGATACTAACACAAGACAGTAAAACTAATGGAAAAATAATGAAGGACGGCCTAGATATGCTAGAAGAAGAACGAGATCGTGCCCTACTACGGATGCAGTACTATCAGCATCAAGTCGCCTGTTACTACAATAAACGGGTTAAAGATAGATATTTCGAAACTGGTGATCTCGTTCTGCGCAAAGTATTTGAAAATACTTAGGAAGATGGGGCCGGAAAGTTGGGCGCGAACTAGGAAGGTCCCTACCAAATCACCAAAGTAATGAAACCAGGTGTGTACGAATTTATGACCATGCGAGGCGAGATGGTGCCATGATCGTGGAACTCTAAGAACATCAATCGATACTACTATTAATACCAAAAAAAAGGATGCTCACCGAGCTATACTCGGTCGAGCTAGATCTCGAATGCGAACTACGATCGGCTTGATCCCAATTTGTTGGGTACGTAGGCAACCTCTTACGAAGTTCAGCTATTAATAAAATTTATCTTTTACAAACTCTTTGCTCGACATCTTTTACATCGACATCCTAAGCTAGATGTTCGATCTCCAAATACGCATTTCCCTACAATGCAATTTGTTAATAAATCCTAAAGAACAAAAACCTTAAGATTATAAGAAAATAAGTCGGGACCAGTCCTTCATCCTTTCTTAAATCACCCGAATAATTACGTCGAGAACATTCTCACTATTCGGACACGATTAATGAAATAAAACAGGATAAGCCGAGTTCTATCTCGCATCTATTGTTCTATTAAGCTGAGTTTTACCTTGCATCTATTGTACTATTTGAGCCGAGTTTTACCTTGCATCTATTGCTCTATTAGGCCAAGTTTTACCTCGCAATTATGGTTTAAAACAATGGAAGTTTTTGAGCGAGCTGTTACTTGAAGAAATAATTTTCATTAAAAAAAAACAGGATGGGAAATGTTACAAACGAGTTCAAAAAGACAAGAGACAAGGAGAACAAAGTACAACAAAGTAAAAATAAAAAGATTTATTCCTTAAACTGAACATCGCCTTCGAGATTTTCTTGATGCTCAGTTTCGTTGCCATGCGAGCCACCACTTGGGGTCTCAGGAAACGGTGGAAGCAGGTCACCTTCTTCGAGATCGGCATTCGAGTTCGGCTCTCAACTCTGTTTCGATCATATCTTTGTCCTTCTTCAGTCGAGTAAGGCATTTTGGAGCCAGCGCATGTATTGGCTCCTTGGGCGGTTGCAACTCACAATGAACTGAGCAAGAGTAAAGGGAATCATCTAAGTCGAGCTTACGAACATTCAGACCACAACATAAATTTTGACTAAAGATTCCGGACATACCTTAAAGGCGAAGCTTGCCATATCTTTGAAGACACCATCAGTGCCCATAGGGACTTCAGTGGTAGATTCCCTTATCATCCCGAAGAGCTCAGCACAATTATCGATATTGTTGACAAAAGGCTCGCTCGACTCAGGGTACTCGAACAAAAAGCTCCAGTCAATCTCCATGACTTTCTCACCATTAGATGGAGCAACTTCATCCGTTTGCTCACCTCCTCGCTATCGACTTGATCACCATCATTGTCTTCTCCTGATGGCTTCTTCCTTTTTCCTTTCGCCTTAGCATTGGCGACCTTATCCTTTACCTGCTGCGCAAGACGAGCAGCCTCAGCTTCCTCCTTATTCTCTTTTCGTTTCTTGTTTTTCTTCCTCTGGTTCTTCTCCTCTCTCCTCGCCGATTTTGTGGCTTCATCGACTTCATCGTTTGTCTGGCAAGGTTCCTCTTGATTCCCCGTATTGAGTTTGGGATCATGTTTAGTGACCTGAGTCTCGACCTCACCTTCAGCAATAGACGCGAGGTTCACATCTTGTTGAGGAACGACCTCGGCATCCTCCTGAACCGTCGGCATCTGATCCGAATGTTCTGATCGAGAACCAGAAAGGCGTTGAAATTGGCTTCCATTTTTCTTAGCCTTAACCTTGCGGTGAGGCTGCGCGTTTACTTGGATTGGAGCCATCTCAGTCGATCTCTCCCTTGGAAGATTTTCTCTTTCCCAACTAGCTGAAACATAACTGTTTTTAGACCAAGACGACAAACGCGGGAACATCGACAACAATTTACCTACCGTTTGTAATGTGGGTGATAGCGGCTTCGACTCTCCGGCGATGAATGTCAGGCCACTTCTGAATTCCACAAAATCTGAGTTTTTGGAGATTCTCGAAGTAGTTCTCTGGGTATGCGTCGAGGTTAACGTTTCGATCTGCAAAAAATTGAGTTGTAAGTAAGAGATGAAGGAAAACCAAAAGATTGATCGAGCTGACGATCTACCAATGCTTCTGCTCCACTCGCTTCTAAAGTTTCTAGTCGTGTCGACGACCAGCGACTCGTCGACTTTGGCATAAAAGAAAGACGCCTCCCAATTCGACGTTTTGTTGACAAGATAAACGAAAGAACAGTTCCTTCCAGCTTTAATCGTGTAGGTACCCGGGATCGAGTTGTTCCTTTGGACAGTAGTCATCTCCTCGAAGAAGCGTTGTCGACGTTAACCTCGACTTCGCTCCCAAAAAGAAGAGCCGCGACCATAAACTGAATCCCCGCCGGAAGGATCTGCGAGAAGGCGATACCTCGTCGATCAACATAGTCCGTCAACAACCTCGGCAAAGGGACCCAAAGGTGACAAAGGCTAAACCAACCTTCATACAGCGTAACCCAGCCTTCCGGAGCTCGCCATGGACAATCATCAGGACCCGGCGACCTAAGCTCGCAGCAAAAACCACAAAGCGCCCGCATCTCTTCGAGGCGTTGAACCGTCATCCGAGACCTGATATTCACCAAGCGATTCTTGATGTTCCCCTTGTGCTTGGAACCCTTCCTGCGAGGTTTGGCCTGGTTATCTTCCTCCTCCTCGCCACTATCATCGACACCATCCTCGACCTGTTCCGCGGCATCCCCATCACGGGAATCTTCTTCGAGATCGACCAATTGAGGACTCGAATCTTCACCTTGCGGAAACGCACCATCGGGGCGAACTCGATCATCGGCTAGCGGCGATTTTTCTCGATACGATTGAGTTTCGGATCTCGAAGATACCACAGGTGAGGAGCTTTCGTTCCCCGAAACTTCCTGTTCAGATCTAGAATCAGACTCTAAGCTCGATTTGATACGTTGCTTTCCCAAAGCCATCACGCTACGTCAGAACGTAATCAGAAAAACACAATGATCGGAGAAATTAAACCGTAAAAAGAAAAACGGAGACGACGGAGAAGATGAATTTTAGAGAGAGAGAAAAAAATTCTAAAAAGAAGGAAGAGCAAAGTTACCTTTTATCAACGGAGAATAAAATGAGAAAAAGAGAAAGTGAGCGGAATATATAGAGGAAGAGGTAGCAGTTACCAAGGAGAGTAATGATTACCCGGACGCGTCCCAATAATTAAATTAAATGTGGATTCTACGCGCTTCCAAGGGAGTCAACTCATAACGCGTGTCTCTTCATTTTTCAAGCCGACATTTACACATAATTCTTCGATTTTGCTAAGTGTTACCTCGTCTCAATACGCCTCGCCATCGACCTCGACCATAAGATGTCAATCGAGAAGTCATCAAGGCAAGACGTCGAATATCGATGTAACATCTCCATCAACGGGCTGGGGGGGGGGACAATTGTTATAGGTGGGCTGAGCACAGCCCCTTTTTTATAATTTTGACTAGGCCCATTAACGATTTGGCAAGGCTCGACGAAGTCAAGGATCGTTAAGAGCCCGTTCAACGAGTCGAGACGAGGTCATTTCGAAGATGGGCTTCGTGGACAATAGGAGCAGCTCACCACGTCAATACGGTTGGAGCAGCTCGCCACATCACGATATTTAGATAGACGGTCGGTCAAGTCTACCTACCCGACCGTTCGACCTACCCTGACCGAAATGTAACATAATCTCACTACTATAAATAGCCATGTAACTTCATTTATTACGGGATCTGTAATCTGAAATAAAGACTAAGAACTCAATACTTACGAATACAAAACTCTATACTTTCACCTCGATCAAAAGACCTCGTTCGTCCATATCACATCGAACTCGACTCAATTTAACAAGAACCCGAATCCTTTTCAACGACATTTTACCGAATTGACCTCGTGTACTTATAGGAACAAACAGATACTAGTTAGGTAACTTTTCTATATATTTTGAATACATATTTCTACAATTATTTTTGAACTTTTATATTTATACACAGTATATCCGAACTGCAGATAAATGGTGTTAGAAAAAGTTCCTAAGTCAAGCTGAATTTATTTGTATTGTTTTTTTAAAATGTTTGTTTCAACGGCTACAAACATCCTTTCATTTTCTTAAGCGTTTTCGATCCAAATTCTATCTATTATCACCTTTGTATTTGAAAGATTTTGAAAATTACTTACAAATACACTGTAAACTCTAAAGGGGTAATTAATTTTTGGTCGAACTCTTAAAAGGTCTTTGTTAAAACTATGAAAAACACCATACATCAATAGATAAACCTGATGCATGGAAGTTACACCCATCTCGTAAACTTTCCCACCCTTACGATCCTATAACAACACACACACATATACACACGTATATATAAACAATTAATTTGCATTGATTTGCTACTATAAGAACTTCCACATTGCTGTAAAAAAAACTTCCAAATTTAGGAGAACTCCAATTTTAATAATTTTGATTTCGGGACCATAGTCTTTAGCCAAAGAAAATTCGAGACCCTTGTTATTTAAAAATTGTAATCATATTTAGCTTTGCATATGCATAGAAAAGACTGAACATTGTAATAGAAAAGACAAAAGTGTGATGGGTTTATAGGCAAACACTGTCAATGTTATTTCTTTACTGCTGTCTTTCTATTACCGTTACTTTTTCCTTTGGATGTGAACTTTGAAGTTTGATGTGCGCTTGTGACAAATAAAAATATATGTATCTATATATTTATATAAATAATTGGAAATTTTTGACCTAATCCCAAACTAACATTCGAATTTATAGAAAACCAGATGTTCTTGTTAATAATGCATTCACATACTATTATTGAAATCACAACAAGAAGATTCGAACACTGACCAAGATCCAAGATCCATATAAAAATCATCAACCAGTTAGTTTGTGTATTTATATCGATATTAACCAAACACCCTAAATCGTGGAAAAACGACAATGTCTGTTTTTAAGAACATACTTAATTTGTGCTTGTATTAACAAAATAAAATTTAATGTGTTTGTATTAACAAACAGGAAACTTTACTATCTGTTTCAACGAGAAAGTTGCTTTTATGTGTGTTTGCATTAACAAAAACAATGATCGTGTGTAAAAAAAGTCTTTATAAGATGTGTCTGCTTACTTTTTTGTGTGGGGGTGGCCACAATATCCATCAGCCACTAGTCAAGTTGTCTATGTATAAAATAAAAGAAGGGAAACATGTCGTGTAGATTAGCATGTGATGAATCTTTCTTTTAAGTAGTTAAAATAAATCGGAAAAAGAAAAAAAAAATGTTCTCAAGACTTTTGTTGAAGAATGTTTTAGGATTTTGACCAATCATTTAGAAGAGATGAACCAAATCCTGATTTCCAACAGACGAGCACCAACGACGAAGAACATACTAATTTATACTGCTTTACTTCCTGTCCTAAAAATATATACTTCAACTAATTTTTTTAGTTGCCGAATGACGAAATTAACACAATGACTTCAATTGTATGACTGTGCTTTTTGTTACACTTTTCCTGCAGCTAGTTTCAAGTTTCAACATCTGATAAGAAAAGTTATTATATGTAAATAGTGCATGGATTTATACAGAAAAAATTATTATGATTTTTTTCTTCATACAGTATATCATATTCTAATACATTATAAATTTTATTAAAATAATCATTTAGACAGTATACAAACTAATGATAAAATATCATATAATTTATAAACATCTTATGGGGGTAAGTTTCCAGTACTGAGAAATATATTCAGTAAGTAAATGGTAAAAAGACTAATAAAGTCAAAAATACAGACAAGGTGACGAGACAGGTTAAAAGATCCACTGAAGTGAAGTTATAGTCAATCCCGCTAGACCAAAGAAACATACAAACCAATGAATTAGCAATTCTTTGTTTTTATTCTTATAAAATCATTCTTGAAAATGAAATGTTAATTCTAGTTTACTCTCCGCTATATTGTTTGTTCAAAATATTCATTTTGATCTCATCAAGTTATATTTTCTGTTTTTTGCTTGAAAGCTTTTAAGATCTTTTGTTGTTAAAAATAAGCCGAAGTTTTCTATTTTGTTTTATTTACAATTTTTACTGTAGAAGTATGTGTATTAAATTTTTAGTCTAATAAAAAGTGATATTTAAATAAAAATGTAGTCATTATTATTCAATTAATCATTACATATCTAAAGTTAACTGTCTATCTAATTGATTAATCGCCAAGCAATTCATCAGAGGTCTGCCAATCAACCCGATACCTAGCCAAAATAAAGTCGTCTATTTCATTGATTAAAGCTTCGGTTAGCTAACCAATTTTAACATAACTTGCAACATACTAGAATTTATAACCTCAAATAAGTACGAAATTTATATATTATGGTTATACGAATTTTCCATTAAAAATATATCTGCTGCTAATTAGATCTATATTGTCGCTTAATTTGTTGATTGAGTAAGAAAACCAGGCTACCAACAACTTTAAAGTCTTGAAGGTGTGATTTATCTGTATATAGAGTTACTAAAAACAGTAGATTCTCATCTCCACGACATGTTTTAATTGTCTTACTATACGTATCTCTAATTATATACATGGCATTTTGCAAAATACGTATACGAAACCACTTTACGATAAGGTAGGTTCAAGTGTGTGTATTTTATTGATTAATAATTGGGTATATCCACGAAAAGTCCTAGCATTGAAAAACATGGTGGTGGGTTTTAATCAAGTTTAATCCATTACTTTATAGAAGGGGACATATTCCAATGGGTCCGTGATATGGAATCTATATTCCAATTCAATTAATATGTTAAACTGACGACTAGAATTAATTGTTTTTAAATTATTTTTAAAACAATTTTTGTTATTTGGAAAACACATTTTGTGTTGACTGTTGATATATAATTTTGTTTTTGCATGCCAAAAAAATATGATAAAAATATGAAATTCGGCCTCCGTGATATGGAATCTATATTCCAATTCAATTAGTATGTTAAACTGACGATTAGAACTAATTGCTTTTAAAACAATTTTGTTATTTGGAAAATATATTTTGTGTTCATATATAATGCCAAACAAATTATGATAAATGATCATATGCAGCAGAAAATAAGTGGAAAAAACTTGTACAAAATCAATATGTAATTTTTTTTCTTTAAAAAAGAAAAAATGGGATTACATCCAATGGAAAGAGTTATCAAAACTCTTACCATAATACAATAAAATTTGAAAACAAAGGAAATTAAAACTGATAAAATCTTCTAGATAGAATTACTAGCATGGATTCGAACAACAATGGATCCGAGGCTGAATACGTAGATAGCACATTACTAGCATGGCTGAAATGTTGAAAGATGGTTTGTAATTTGAATTCATCTATACGGCTGTACCTTTGTTCTTATTCCTTTCGTTTCATCTAATCCTGCCTCTTTTGCACTATTATTTGGGCCTATTATTTCGTTGCAAAAATTGAAGTTAGTATTCTAGATATTTTTTTGAAAAATATGAAATTAGTGTGTATATACACGTAAACGTTTTTTTAGTATCTCTATATTATTATTTAAGTAGACATTTTTATAAATGAACCTTTATTTATAAGATATTATAAAATATTTTACATAAATAAATATTTATTTATAAGTTACATAAATAAACTTTATAAATATAGAAAGTTCAATTAATATTCATCTATAAGAGATAGTTAAATATAAAGCTCACAGATTTGTTTTAAATATAAATGGATATAAATCAAAAATGTATTTAGTTTTTTTTTTATTTATTAAAATATTAAAATATATTTTATTATATCAAATAAAAATCAATCTATATATATATGAAAAAATCTGTTTAAACTTTTGCAATATTTTCCATTTGTATTCATAACTAATTAGTATCATTTTAAAAATCAATTCAATTATTTTTATAAAAATAACTGAAATATATTTTTAAAATATAAAATTATATTTTTTATAGGTTGGTCGAAAAAATAGTTTAGTAAATTGTAAAATATATTAAGTAGGCGGATTTGTCCACTTTAATAATCCTATATATAATCATTATTAGCACATATTATAAAATTCATTAAGTAAAAATAATAGTTTGATCTCTAATAAAATATTCACAATTAAATTCTTATTTTATGAAATATATATATATATATATATGTATATTCTAATAAATGTTAGTAAATATATAAATATATATATATATATTAATTAACATCATATTACTTTCACATTTAAAAACTATTAATAATTAAACCGCATAACAAAACTATCCCAAAATTTTATTCGATGAATATATACAAGTAAATATTGGTTGTGTAGTATTTATATATGTATTGTTATCTAATTGTCATCAATTTTATTTATTTATATTTTTGTCAAATAATTTTTGTTACCAATTTTAATTTAACCAAAAAAATAATTGAAAATTTAAAAACAATTAAAAAAACATTACTCCATTGTGGGTTAATATCTAGTGTGTATATATACGTACACGTAACTATTTCTCTAATAGTACAATAATATAATTGGATTGAGTTCGGTGAATATTACGTTGAATTTGGCAGGAGGAGTATTAAGACATTTCTGTTCAGTCGTTTTCGTTGTCGGGACGAAATGACCCAAAACAATGATGTGTCTAATATTAATTTTCA
This sequence comes from Eutrema salsugineum, assembly GCF_000478725.1. Classification (NCBI taxonomy): domain Eukaryota; kingdom Viridiplantae; phylum Streptophyta; class Magnoliopsida; order Brassicales; family Brassicaceae; genus Eutrema; species Eutrema salsugineum. The sequence goes on from NW_006256867.1 coordinate 1,644,985, forward strand.
GAGTCGTCCGGTTTCAAAGTTCAATTATTTTCTTGTCAATTATTCTGCACGTGTGTTTATGTTTAACACATGTGTGTTTAATGTACTTGTTCATGTGATTTCTATCTCGCAATGAGAGTAACATTTATCGATAATTATGTATCTATTCTATTAAAACAGAAGCAATTTTAGTACCTGTTTTCAAATACATTAAAAAATTTTTTATAACATTTTATTTATATTATAATTAATTTCGAAAATTGGTTACTAATTTAGATATTGTTAGATTTCCTTAAATATAGATTATATTTAATTTAAATTTAAAATTCAATAAAATTATTAATAAATTGTATTACAAAATTAGATAATAATTTTAATTACTTTAGAATTCCTTAAATACAGGATATATTTAATTTAAAATTATGAATTTAAATAATATTTTTTTAATAGTACAAATGGTAAACAAATATTTTATTATATTGTTTATCATAATCAAATTTAATATTGGTAAATATTTATATTTTACAATAATATGATAAAGCAAGTTAAAATTATACATTTATAATAACAATCTTATACAGGTTAGTTTATCAAAACATATAAGATATTAAAAAATAATTTGAGATACCTAAACAGACGGGTTAGCTAATTCATAGATGTATAGATTGTTTATGTGTAAATCTAAATTTACATAATAATAAAGTTCATAATTAGCATTATAGATCAATATATACTTAATTAACTCATATTCTTGTTCTACTAATATATAAATTTATATTATTCAAATTTAAAACATAATAACAAAAATTTTGAATTAAAAAAATAAAAACAATAAATTATATTAAAAAAATTATATTAAAAATAAAAAATGAAAAATTTTCGTGCGGACGCACAGGTTAGAATCTAGTTTAGAATTGAAATTCATGTTGTTGTCAGAGTATTTTTTAAGTTCATGTTATCATGGCGAATGTAGGAGTATTTTTGAAGAGTGATTTTTAAAATTACTATATAGACAGTGTTTTCAAATTAAGTTTTTTTGATATTTTTCTTACGAATTAATTATTATTTTTAAATATTCTACTCTTACAAAATAATATTGATTCTTGGAATTATATATTATACTACAATATATTATTTTTATTTTTATTTTATCATACCAAAAAAATATATTATTTTTATTTTTTATGAATTTTTGATAGAAAGCAGATGATATATTTATTTATATCAAAAGTTATATTGAAATCATAAAATGGATTTATTTAAAAGCAATAATATTAATCTAAAATGACATGTATTTTATAACTGATAAATTAGTAAGTTACAAATCACTTATTTGTGACTAAATTTAGTGCTTAAATCCATTTTATAGTTACATGCCACGTTAATGAATTAAATTGTTCTATACTTTCATTGTAAAGAAACTTGAAAAGTTTATTTTTAACAAATTGGACAAGCTGCATTCTCAAATATTCTTATTTTTTATTAAAGAAATTTACAATATAATCAGTGCTTTCATCCTATTTATTAGAAATTATGAAGTTTTTAAGATCTATTATTTTTTTTTGTTAAGAAGATTAAGATCTATTCTCACTTGATACAGGTGCTGTCAAAACACTAACATATAGCTATATACTTTCATACTTTGTAGACGAAAAAAGAAAAAGAAAAAAATTGAGGGGGAATAATTTTAAAGTTAAGTTGAACGAAACGTCACATGGGACACACAGACTCGTAGCTTTAGCTTTGTTCAAAACGCAATTAATATGTTCCTTCTTCTAACATCTTTCTGCCACTTTTTCTTTCACTTCTTCTTTCCTCTCTTTTTATTTTTATTTTCTGAATAAATCCATTAAATATCTTCCTTAGTTTACATAGATTTTGTTTTTTGTCAACAGTCTTTGATCCTCATGTCTCAAACAATTCTTTTTAGACTCTAATAACATATTTAATACACCTATCCTAATATATATTTGTTTTTTTTTTTGAACATTACCTAATATATATTTGTTAAAGGTGATTTCCTTTACAGTTACCATTTGAACGATTCACACGAGATCCCTTAATTTGATGAATGAGGTAAGAATGTCACTCAGTTAGTCCTATATTTTTATCCAATACGCATGTGCTCTTTGATAATGATAACTATATGATCAATATAGATTACTTTAATGTTAAATTTTAGTATTACTTTTATAAAATAGGAAATTTATCTCAAGATGCGATATAATATCTGTTTCATTGAAAAAAATATAGAAAAATGTAACACATAATCATATTGCTTAATTTTACAGAAATTTAATTATAGAAATTGTCCAGCACATCTTATAGACATATATTGAATAATTGGCAGTACAAAGTTTTCTTAATTTCTCTATTAAAACTCAGTTGTAGTCTTTTAAGTTTTAAATCCAATATCATTTAATAAAGTATAAATTTATAATTTAGCATTGGAGCAATATAAACTTGAATATTGATGAGCCAGTTTTGCGACAATTGGGCCTAACCATTCGTTTCGTAGTTCCCTGATATTATTAGTTCTGGCGGACCGGCCTTAATTTCAGAAAGAATCACACCATATATAAGTATTTAACTACCAAATGTGGGCATAAGTATTTTGAAACCGGTTCGATTCGTTTGTAGTCGGAGTGCATGTTGAATTGAATAATTGCTCAAGTATCAAAACTTATATACGTAGCTTTCGATCCTAGAAAACAGGCTCAGAAAAAAACCCAACTTGGCCCAATAGCTTGTAACTTATTTTTGAAAAGTTATCATGCTTTCAAAACTGAAAAATGTTTTTCCGTCATGCTTTCAAAACTGAAAAATGATTTTCAGTCAACAATAAGAAAACTACACACGTATCTGCAAATTTACAAACATATTAACACAATTCTTTGTTGGTGTCATATATTTTAGACAAAAATTAATTATTTTATTAGACACATAACTCTGGAGTTCTTTCAAAGACACTTAACAAGAAAATATAAGTGTACTTTAATGACATAGATAGTCAAATGTAAAGATTTTTGTGTGATCTTTATAAGTCCCAGTTATGATCTAGATTCAAATTTAGGTTGATCTTCTACTTAGTTTGTTTGCGGAATTTATGAACTAAGAGACACACGGATTTGTTGACCCAGTTCCCGTTAGGTACGTCTGGGAGTGGAACGAAACCACTATGCTTTCACTATGATTGGAATAACACAAGTAATCTGACCAACTCGTAATATCAATCACAGCTCTAACCAGCACGACAAGAGTAAGACTTTATACCAAGCTTTACTTGAACCAAACCTCCTTTGGTTCACGCAAAAGAAGACCCGAAGCTTCACCACCCAGGTATTCTCTCTTTGCTCTGTTTCTTCTCTCTGTAGTCAGCTGCTTGTTTCGTTAGGAGGGTTGGAGAAGTTGACCTAGGACGTTGACTATTTATACAGCTAACTTGGGCATGCTAACTTTCCTTGTAGAGCCCAGTGTGAGCCCAGCTTCCTCTCCAGCCCAAGAACTAAAGAATTGACAATATCCTTTCATTCTCCACCTTTGTCGTTCTTTTGTCTGAACCACAAAAACCTAGCCTCCACCGAACACACCGTTCTCTTTGTCTTCACCAGCTACACCGCTGTACGACTCAACCGAATCAATCTCAACCTCCGCTTCGGCGCTGCTTCCTTTACCGGTGTTCACGCTTCCACTTCGACCGGTCTGAAATCGACTTCGATTTCCAAACAGGTAAGTCACTCTTTCGATTCTTCTTCACCGATGAATCTGATTGACTTTAGTCCCCCTTTTTTAAATCTGAGCTTCCAAAAACTCTGATTAACCTCCCATCTTTCTTCTTTGCTGTATGTGAGCATCTCCCTGAAGAAATATGAGAACACAACATACTATCATGTCGCATCGGGTAAGATTCTTATTACCAGAACCGCATTTCTTCTTTTTCAAATTCTTTTACCAGAATAGTCATAAGAGAATCCCTCGTTGGTTGCCTTTTGAGAAACTAACACTGTTTCCCTTTTGTGTTTCCGCGAGATGATCCAACCAACACGACCACCTCACGGCGCACCTCTGCTCGATCAAGTGGTGACCTGTAGACGATCGAGACACCTCTCAAACGCCTTGCCAGGTAAACACTTAGTGAGCATATCTGCTGGATTTGCTGTAGTATGAATCTTCTGAACATGAACCAATCCTTCATCTATGATATCTCTGATGAAATGAATCTTAGTAGCTACATGCTTAGTCCTGTCATGATGTACTGCATTTTTAGCTAAGCAAATAACACTTTGAGAATCACAGTTCATTGTAAAAGACTCAAAATCGAATCCTAGCTCATTGCAGAATTCTCTTAACCACAAACCCTCCTTAGTAGCCTCTGATAAAGCCATGTACTCTGCCTCTGTGGTGGATAATGCCACTACATGTTGCAGTGTAGCTCTCCAACTAACAGTATTTCCACCTACTTGAAAAACATACCCTGTCACTGACCTCCTTTTATCTAAATCAGTGGCATAATCCGAGTCGCTAAAGCCTTCTATTTTAAAAGCTTCTGACTTAGTAAACGTTAGTCCAACATCAACTGCACCCTGAAGATATCTTAAAGCCCATTTAACTGCTGCCCAATGATCCCTTCCCGGTTTAGCCATGAATCTGCTGACTAAGCAAATGGCGAATCCTAAATCCGGCCTTGAGCCTATCATTGCATACATCAAACTCCCCACTGCACTAGCATAGGGAACTGACTCCATTAATGTGGCTTCTGTTTTCCATTCTTCTTGAGTCAGGCTTCTTAGCTTAAACTGAGAATTCACCGGAGTCACTACTGCCTTACAGTTTTCCATGTTGAAAGTCCTCAGTACTTGTTTCAAATACCTTCCCTGTGTCAGTTTTAATGTTCCCTTGCTTCTACTCGGAATTATATCCATCCCAAGTATCCTGTTAGCTGGTCCCAGATCCTTCATTTCGAATTCTTTGCTTAAGCTTTCCTTCAAAATTTTGATCTTCTTTAAATCCTTGGCTGCTATCAGCATATCGTCCACATAGAGTAGCAAGTAAATGCTGTTCTCTATACCTGATCCCTTGTAATAAACACATGGATCCTTAACACACCTTCTGAACCCTTGAGACTTGATGAACACATTAAACCTATGGTTCCATTGCCTCGGCGACTGTTTCAGTCCATAGAGCGATCGTTTTAATAAACAAACCTTGTTCTCTTGACCTTTCTGGACAAATCCCTCTGGTTGCTCCATGTAGATAACTTCATCTAGTTTCCCATTCAAAAACGCAGTCTTAACATCTAGCTGTTCTAGCTCCATGTCGAAATTGACCACTACGGACAGCATAATCCGAATTGAGACATGTTTGACTACTGGTGAGAATATCTCATTATAGTCAATCCCTTCCACCTGAGTAAAACCTTTAGCTACAAGTCTGGCCTTGTATCTAGGTGGTTCTACGCCTGGAATTCCCTCTTTTAACTTGAAAATCCACTTACATCCGACGATCTTCTTGTTAGGAGGTCTGTCAACAATGTCACATGTCTGATTTTTGTCCAATGAATGCTTCTCTTCTATCATGGCCCCATTCCATTTTTTCCAGTCCTTGCTCTTTCTTGCTTCTGAAACTGTCCTAGGTTCGTTCAGTTGCATGTCTTCAGCGCATGACAGAGCATAAGCAACAAAGTCACCACTTTCGAACATTGCTGGTGGCCTTATGTTTCTTCTAGGTCTGTCTCTGGCTAACATGTACCCATCAAGGTTATCACCTGCTTCACCACTTTCTCGTTCAGTACCAGACTTATTTTCATCCTCTGAATCTGACACAGTTTCTGACTCTGTCAAATCAGCTTCTTCATCAACAGTTCCACCTTGACCGCTAGACACTGTTAACCTTGAACCGTTTGCGTCGTTGTCATTCGGAGGACGTGAGTTCCTTGTAGATCCCATAACCACCGTTGAACTAATCGAATTTTCCACAGTCTCTCTTGACTTTGGATTTTCCTTTGGCTCCTTTTCCTTGTACAATCTTTCTTCGTCAAAGATAACGTTTCTGCTGATTGTCACTTTTTCTTCATCACTTAACCAAATCCTGTACCCTTTAGTTCCTTCAGGATATCCTAAGAAGATACCCTTAAGTGCCCGAGGGCTGATCTTGTCTTGAACAATGTGGACATAAGCAACACAGCCAAATCTTCTTAAGTGATTGTACTCAACCTTTCTTCCTGTCCAAATCTCCTCTGGTATCTTGAACTTCAATGAAGCATTTGGAGTTCTGTTAATCAAGTAAACCGCAGTAGCTGCTGCAGTTGCCCAAAATCTCTTTTCCAACCCAGTTTCTGCCAGCATACATCTTATCTTGTCAGCGATAGTTCTGTTCATTCTCTCTGCGACCCCATTTTGCTGCGGTGTGTATGTACAAGTCCTGTGCCTTTTAATTCCACAGTCTTTGCACAGCTTGTCCATCTGCTTGTTGCAGAATTCCAGACCGTTATCTGTCCTTAGACATTTAATCCTTTTTCTTGTCTGATTCTCAACAAGCACCTTCCACTCAGAAAAATTTTCGAACACTTCATCTTTACCCTTGAGAAATCTGATCCAGACTTTTCTTGAGTAATCATCGATGAGTGTTAGAAAGTATTTGCAGCCCGATAAGCTTTCAGCATTTGCAGCTGAGCCCCATAGGTCACTGTGAACATACTCTAAAATCTCTGACGATGTATGTTTACCAGCAGGAAAGCTTAGCTTGTGGGATTTCCCTAAGACACATTCTTCGCAGAAATCCAATGTGTGAACCTCCTTTGAACTAAGATATCCTTCTTTGACCAGAAGATTCATGTTCTTTAAACTCATGTGTCCCAGTCTTGAATGCCAACGGTTGGTAAGATTTATTTCAGCTCTTGCTACTGACACTTCTCCCTCCACAACCGAACCCTCCAGATAGTACAAGCCATCTTTGAAGTTCCCTGAGATCACCTTTTTCCCTTGCTTGAAAAACGTCACACTGAAATCCTTTCCCTCATAACTGCAACCGTTCTTCTCTAGCTGACCATATGATATCAGGTTTCTACCCATAGTAGGCATGTATCTAACCTCTGTTAATACCACAGTTGTGCCATCAGGATTAACAATTTTCAAATTTCCCATTCCCTTGACTTCACTATAAGTGTTGTTTCCCATTAACACTTTTCCACCTTCAAGCTCCTTAAAATCAAACAATAGACTCCGGTCAGGTGTAATATGAAACGTGCATCCCGAATCCATGACCCACTGATCCTTTGAGTATTTTAAGCTTGCTGTCAGTATCATGGGTTCTTCCTCATGAGCCATGTTTGCAGAACTTGAAGCTTTCTTTTGTGGGCAATCTTTCTTGTAATGGCCTTCTTTACCGCAGACCCAGCATTCTCTCACCTTGGGTTGTCCTCCCTGAGAGTTTTTCTTAGATTTCCCAATTTTTCCATTAACCGATTTCCCCTTTCCTTTGCCTTCTTCAGACTTCTTACCAGCCTTCCCGTGACCGACATACAATCCCTCTGCGCCACTGCTTGGTTTATTTAATAACCCCAGTTCTCTCAACTCTACCTCTTTAGCATGAGCAGACTGTACTACTTCAGCAAGTGTCAGCATTTCTTTTCCTCTGTTCCCATACTTCAATGTATGAACAAGTGAAGCATAATGATCTGGTAGTGCTGACAGCACCTGAACCGCCTGATCTTCGTCACTCACCTCAATGTTAAGACTTTGTAGCTCATCGACCAACCGTAAAAACACGTCCATATTTTCATCAATAGACTTGTTCTTATCCATCTTGAAGCTAGCAAATCTTTGTTTGAGGTAAACCCTATTTGGTAGAATCTTGGTCTGGTAGTCAGCTTCTAAAGCTCGCCAAACCCCTGCAGCTGTGGTTTCTTTCATTACCTTACGCAGTACCATGGTTGTGAGACTTGAACAGATCAAGTTTCTTATTCTCACATCCCTGTCATGTATTTGTTCCGCAGTCAATGGCTTGGTTTCAGAAGCTGATTCATCGACTTCCTTTCCTTTAACTGGTGTTGGGCTCTCACCTGTGAGTTCTTTGATTTGTTTACCAAATCCCTGGAGCTCTAGTTGCATAAGCATTCTGAACTTCCACATGTTAAAATCGCCTTTCCCATCAAACTTCTCCATCTCAAATTTCTCAAATTTCTGTATTGCTTCCATCGTAGCTCAGCAGATGCAAGAGAAACCTTTCCGAGATAGATAAGAATCTTCCAACAGTCAGTCAAATAATTTCTGTCACCCAACCTTGTCCTAGAACCTTTGACACCTGATCACAACGCACCTGATTACTCGACCGTAATCTACCTTGCGTCTGAGTCCTGACGCTCTGATACCACTTGTAAAGATTTTTGTGTGATCTTTATAAGTCCCAGTTATGATCTAGATTCAAATTTAGGTTGATCTTCTACTTAGTTTGTTTGCAGAATTTATGAACTAAGAGACACACGGATTTGTTGATCCAGTTCCCGTTAGGTATGTCTGGGAGTGGAACGAAACCACTATGCTTTCACTATGATTGGAATAACACAAGTAATCTGACCAACTCGTAATATCAATCACAGCTCTAACCAGCACGACAAGAGTAAGACTTTATACCAAGCTTTACCTGAACCAAACCTCCTTTGGTTCACGCAAAAGAAGACCCGAAGCTTCACCACCCAGGTATTCTCTCTTTGCTCTGTTTCTTCTCTCTGTAGTCAGCTGCTTGTTTCGTTAAGAGGGTTGGAGAAGTTGACCTAGGACGTTGACTATTTATACAGCTAACTTGGGCCTGCTAACTTTCCTTGTAGAGCCCAATGTGAGCCCAGCTTCCTCTCCAGCCCAAGAACTAAAGAATTGACAATATCCTTTCATCAAATCAATTCTTATAAACTTTTTAATATATACTAGAAATCAGAATGTTACAATAATTATATATTTTCGAATTTGAATTACAGTCATATAAGTCATATAAGTTAAGGATTTCAAAATATAATGATACGACGAGGAGCGCCGTAGCTTGTGGCCTTAGAGCATCTCAAGATGATTAGAGTATCACAATTGGGCTCTGTCATTTTTTAATTTAAAATTAATAAAGCTCTTTTTTGATGAACCTGTATCATTGCACTCAACTTATTGAACCTGTATGACTTCAGTATCATCTGCGAACTGTCGACATTGTATTTGTTGAAGTTGGAAGAAAAAAATTTCATCGAACATTTCTCTTTCACTGCAAAACTTTGTCAACAAAATTTCATTCTTTTTATATATATTATATTTCTAAAAAAATTATGTTATGCTATATAAATTTGGTTATATGTAATATAGTTTGTTTAAAATTATTTCAGAAAGAATCAAATATTAAATTTTTTTTTTAAATATATTTTTTTATTCTTATGAATCCTAAATAGAAGTTTAGGGTTAGAGGTAAAAAAATTGTTTGAGATCATCATTATTTTAAAAAAATTATTATTAAACAAATCTCTATAAACCCCAATGAGAAGTTGATGGTTGGAGATGCTATTAGATCGACAGGATTGGTTCAGATTTAAACACGTTACTATTGTGATATACACTTATCTTTGGTTATTTGAAGTTTCTTGTTTTTGCCCCATCCGTTTCTTGGTTAGAGAAATTAGCTTGACCCTTCACGCTTGTCTTATACTACTTTGGGACAAATAACTTATTTAAAAGATAATGTCACATGCACTGGTTTCTAAAATAGGTACAATAAAGCTAGATACCGAACAAAATAAAAGAAGACCAATAATTGCTAAAAAAACAAAAAGTGTGGTTTTATGTCATTTTATAAAACAGACACATCACAACATTAAATGACGAAAGGACATATACTTTATATTAATAAATACGTATCTTATATATATGTATTAGGGACGATATCAACAATTAAGCTGCTCCTTTGGTGTATCTCAGAAAGATATAAGCTTACTTGAAGTCTCAAATTTTTTACTTGCAATCTTCAATTTCTCTCTAATGGCTTTGCTAAGCTTACTTGAAGTCTCAGTTTCATTTCTTTGTTTCTCATTCCTCTTTGGATATTTCTTGATTAGCAAGAAACCTCACCGTTCGTTTCCTACCAAATGGCCGTTACTCGGCATGCTTCCAGGTCTACTCGTAGAGATCCCTCGTGTTTACGACTATATAACCGAGGTTCTCGAGGCCTCAAACTTAACATTTCCTTTCAAAGGCCCTTCTTTCGGGGGCCTCGACATGTTGATCACCGTTGATCCGGCTAATATTCATCACATCATGAGCTCAAACTTTGCAAATTACCCGAAAGGATCCGAGTTCAAGAAGATATTCGATGTTTTGGGAGATGGGATTTTCAACGCGGATTCTGATTTATGGAAGGATCTGAGGAAATCAGCTCAAAGCATGATGAGTCATCAGGAGTTTCAAAGGTTTACACTAAGAACAAGCATGAGTAAGCTAGAGAAAGGACTTGTCCCACTTCTTGATCACGTTGCTGAGAAGAAACTAGTCGTTGACTTACAAGATGTGTTCCAAAGATTCACATTCGACACTACGTTTGTTTTAGCGACGGGGATAGATCCAGGTTGTCTCTCCATTGAAATGCCGGAAATCGAGTTTGCTAGAGCTTTAGACGAAGCAGAGGAAGCGCTTTTCTTCAGGCATGTCAAGCCCGAGATGGTTTGGAAGATGCAAAGATTGATTGGATTTGGAGATGAGTTGAAGATGAAAAGAGCTCACTCTACTTTCGATCGAGTTTGCTCTAAGTGCATAGCTTCTAAGAGAGATGAAGTAAGCCGTGGCCTTATTAACATCGACTCTTCTTCTAAAGATTTGTTGATGTCTTACATGGATGTGGATACCACCAAGTACAAGTTGTTGAATCCGAGTGATGAAAAATTCCTCAGAGACATGATTTTAAGCTTCATGATAGCTGGTAGAGACACCACGGGCTCTGCTCTCACTTGGTTCTTCTGGCTTCTTTCAAAGAACCCACAAGCAACGGCCAAGATTCGTCAAGAAATCAACACAAAGCTATCTCCAAGAACCAATGATGGTTCTGAAATTGATTCATTCAATCACCAAGAGTTAAGCAAGTTGGTATATTTGCATGGCGCGTTGTATGAAGCCCTCAGGCTATATCCACCAGTTCCTTTTCAGCACAAGTCTCCAACAAAACCGGACGTTCTTCCAAGCGGACACAGAGTCGATGCGAGTTCGAAGATTGTGTTCTGTCTTTACTCATTAGGGAGAATGAAAACGGTTTGGGGAGAAGATGCAGCGGAATTTAAACCGGAGAGATGGATTTCAGAGAGTGGAAGGTCGATACATGTGCCATCTTTTAAGTTCTTATCATTTAACGCCGGTCCAAGGACTTGTTTAGGGAAAGATGTGGCTATGACGCAGATGAAGACAGTGGCCGTGAAAATCATACAAAACTATGAGATAAAGGTCGTTGAAGGGCACAAGATTGAGCCAGTTCCTTCTGTTATACTTCACATGAAGCAGGGTCTTAAAGTCATGGTCACTAAGAGATGTAATTTAGACTGAATGTTATGCAAAAATTTATAAATATAAGCTTGGAAATAATGATTAGAACTTGTGACAAAAGAAAAAAAAATAGAACTCGTGACAACTATTGTGACACGTTATCAGAAGAAGTATTGTGAGATATTCTGTTACAAAAAAAAAGTATTGTGAGATATTTTCTATGTTTTAGTTAATACGTAATACACGCTAATTTTGTTTTTATCATTTTCTAAATAGATTTTTTTTGTCAACATCAAATAAAACTATTCATAAAGCCTTATAAGTTTATGTCTTCTCATTTTCTTTCTTTTAAATATATCTACTGATCAACATATTTGATTTACTAAGGTTATTTTCTTATAACTTGTCTCAGACTCTGAAAATACCATGAATTTGAATTCAAAACATTGATTTTGACACGTTTCGACATTTCATAAGTTATAAAACTGTCACATACTCACATGGTTTTTGTGATATGCTTACAACTAATAAGTGTCTTTGGTACTATTTTTTTTTTCAATTTTTAGTTCTGCCAATTTTTATTATTTTTACGATAAAAGTTATCATTTTAAAAGTATGTTAATTGTCATTAGTTCAGTGCTTTATATATAGAGGATTTCATTGCTTCGTGTGTTTTAAATAATATCGATATCCAATCAAAATCTTGTTCATTGGATTATTGATGTAAGAATTATCGTCAATATCTTATATTATTAGTTTAACAATTTTTATATACTTGTTGAAATCTGGTGTCTTTAAATCAACACATCGACATTCGACAACAACAACAAGGAAATTTTTTTTTCTAAGATCTAATGGATCATTTTTTCTTAATAATTTTATCTTTTTTGGTCTTCTCCATCCTTTCACTAAAACGTTTGATCGGTAGATGGCCGAGCAAGTTTAATTTACCTCCAACTCCAGCTCTGTCACTGCCGGTGATTGGACATCTCCTCCTCCTCAAACCACCGCTCCACCGCACATTACATTCTTTTTCTCAGTCTCTCGGTGGTGCTCCAATTTTCCAACTCCGCCTTGACAATCGTGTTGCATTTGTCGTCTCAACCCTCTCCCTCGCTGAAGAATGTTTTACCAAAAACGACATCGTTTTAGCCGATCGACCAAAATTCACTTTTGGGAGACTCGTTGAGTACAATTACACCACTATGGCCACTACATCTTATGGTGACCATTGGAGGAATTTGCGCCGTATTGGTGCCATCGAGATCTTCTCGTCTCATAGACTCGATAGCTTTTTATCCGTCCGTAAGGATGAGATCCGACACTTGATATCATGTCTCTCCAAAAATTCCTTACATGTAAGTGAAATACATATCTACACAACCAAAATAATGCATATAGCCACAAATTAATTACGGATTTTATGTGACTATTTTTTAAAATCAGGGGAAAGTCAAGAAAAAGCCATTTTAGTAAATATTACATCAATAATAAATTTGAACCTAATTTGATGTACGTATATATTTGTCATTTCAAGATTTATAGTTGTCTGCTCAAAACCGTTTTGCAATTTAGTACATATAGATTAGATTCAAATTTATTATTGATGTGATATTAATAATACGCTTCTTCGAAATTATTGTGTTTTTATTATTATCTCAAACCGAAACTCATTTTATGATTTGACAACTGATTTCTAACACAGTTTCAAGATTCATGGATTTCCAATAGAAAAAACTGTCGATTAGACTTGTCTACGCTATTTATATATTAGAGTATATATTTTTTAATCAATATGTGAGTATATCTTATATTTATTGATGCGGTAATGTTAACAGATTTCTATGCCTAACCATATGTTCATGTCATAATAATTTTAGGGGTTTGCAAAGGTGGAGCTGAGATCATTGTTTGGGAACTTTAATATCAATAACAACCTGAGGATGATAGCCGGAAAACGATTCTTCGGAGACGGAGCAGAGCAAGACGACGATGCAAAACGCGTGAGGCAGTTGCTTGACGAAGCTGTATCTAGTGCTGGTGTCGGACACGCTTCTGACTATGTTCCGCTCCTCCGTTGGTTTACTAATTATGAGAAAGGGGTCAAGAAGTTGGCGGTTCGGGTCGATGAGTTTCTTCAAGGACTAGTTGATGAGAAACGTGCACAAAAAGAAAAGAGTAACACTATGATCGATCACTTGCTTTCTCTCCAAGAAACTCAACCTGATTACTATACGGACGTCACCGTCAAAGGACTCATAGTTGTAAGTATTGAGGAACCTAATTAATACATAATTAACAACACTAATTAATTAAGGATTATATCATGGCTAATTCTTGCCTTTTATTTGGATAGGTTATGATATTCGCGGGAAATGTAACATTAACAAGGACGTTAGAATGGGCGATGCTATATCTGTTGAACCATCCAGAAGTACTAAAGAAAGCGAGGATCGAAATCGATACAAACATTGGTTTAGACAGGTTAATAGATGAACAGGATGCTAAAAATCTTCCTTACCTCCAATGCATCATATCAGAGATTTTTCGACTTTACCCGGCAGCTCCTTTACTTGCTCCACATAGGGCAACAGATGATTGTATAGTTGGAGGCTACGACTTCCCTCGTGGCACAACGTTAATCGCGAACGTATGGGCCATTCACCGAGACCCAAACATATGGGAAGAGCCAGAAAAGTTCAAGCCAGAGCGGTTCGAGAAAAAAAGGAGAAGAACAAAAGTTGATGCCATTTGGGATGGGACGACGAGCTTGTCCCGGGTCTGGTCTAGCTCAACGGGTCGTGAGTTTAGCTCTCGGATCGATGATTCAATGTTTTGAATGGGAGAGAGTTGGAGAAGAATATATTGACCTAAGCGAAGCAACAACAATGCGTCCAGCGACACGGTTGCTGGCCATGTGTAGAGCTCGTCCTATTGTTCATAAGATTCTCAATGCTTCTTTTTGAGATGTCACTCCCTTTTTAAAACTATGTATATCCATTTATGTTATATCCATTTTGAGATGTAATTAAAATGAAAGACAAAGACTAGTTTTTGATTTGCCTTAAGATTTTCCATTTTATTAAAATTCAAAAACTATTTTTTTTTTCAACAACCAAAATTTAGAAGTTAAAGGCTACTCCATTATCAAATAAACTCACTTCTAAAATTTTAAAATTATGAATGAGGAGTAGTTTTTTACTTTGAGAAAGTGTGAAGAAATTTGTCCAATTTGTCCAATTTCTTTAGTTTTTGTTTTTTTTTTTGGAAAAAGGGTTAAGAAAAAGGAGCTTATGGAATCTCTCATGCAATTATTCCCACCTGTCACTAGAGATATGTTCGTAACTTCGTAACGTCTCATGCAATTACTGACTAATAAACATGTGTGATAAGTCACCATTAATATTTATTGTCTATTTCTTTTGCTTTTAATTATTAGGGTTTTAATTTGAGTAGAGAAATTTGTTTCTTTCTAATATAATAGACAACTTGGTGTTTAGTCCGCGACTTACGCGGACCGAAAAGTTTTATTGAAATCTAAAATAAAATTTTATGTCATAAATCAAAAATAATTAGATCAAGAATTTGATACATACAAAAGTAAAATAAAGCTAACCTAAAAAAGTAATCATTGTCTAACATTAAAACTTTAAAATCAGTACTAATAAGTGTATGAAATCAATAAACACAAACTAAAATAAAATTAATATGAATTATTCATCTTTTTCTCTTTTTATTTTTTTAATTTTTTTTCTTTACCATTTTCTTTTTTTTTCTTTTTTTTGTTTTTTTTGTTTTTTTTCTTCTTCACTTTCTATGTCTTTTTTTTTACTTTATATTCTGCTGATTTTTCTTTTTCACGTTTTCTTCTTCTTCTCCACATCTTTTCCTTTTTCCTCTCATACATCTTTTGATTTTCTTCTCTTCCAGGTTTTATTTCTTTTCTTCTTCTTCTTCAATGTTTTATTATTCTCTTTCTTCTTCTTTTTTCTTTTCCTTTTTCATTGCCATCGTCTTCTTCGTTATCATCAACTTTCTATTCTTCTAGTGTTTTTCGGCTTTTAACTCATCTTCATATTCTTCTACTTTCTCCAATTCCTCATCTTTTAAGGTTTTCATCTAATTTTTTCTCTTCCCTATCTTCTTCTTCTACTACTTTGTCTTCTATTTTATTTTTTTTTCTCCTTCATCAGACTCTTATTCCTCTTCTTCCAATTATTCTTCCTCTCTCTAAATTCTTCATCATATTTTAAAGATCTTTGTCTTATCTGTCTTTTTACTTCTCTCATGGTTTATATTTTCTCTTTTTTAGTTTTTTCCTTATATTTTTAGGTCTTTTTTATCGTTATTTGTTTTCAAATTGTTTTCCAAGTTTTAAATTTTCGTTATTTCCTATTTTAAATATTTTTGATTAAATTTCGATTTTTAATAATTATTATTAAATTTAAATGTTTTTTGATTAAATTTCGATTTTTAACAGTTTTTTTATTAATTTACGATTTTTAATATTTTTATTTAATTACGATTTTTAATATTTTTATTTAATTACGATTTTTAATTTTTTAAAAATTAATTTACAATTTTAATAATTTTGTTATTAAAATTAATTTAAAAATATAAGAAAGAGTAAAAGGTAATTAGCCATCCTAAAATTGAATGAGAGAACTTTAACTCAAAATTTTAATTTGCTTATATGATATATGATATATGATGATGATATATATTACTAGCGTTTACGTTTTTTATTTTGGTTCAAAACATAGTGGTTAAAAATAAACAAATCATAAAGTTTTATTATTAGTCATTAATGAATGAGAGACGTTACGAACATATCTTTAGTTTATTAAAAAAAAAAGATATCTTTAGTGACAGGTGTGATAATTGCATGAGAGTTTTCATTATAAACTAAGCTACCTAAAACTAATAACTCCCACGTTCGATTCAACACATTTACAACAAGAAGAAGTTCTTAATCTAAAATGGAAACTTATTTTCTTATTTTATCCCTCGCCATCTTCTTTTTCATTTCTCTTAAACTTTTGTTTGATAAACCGCATAACAAGTTTAACCTACCACCAAGTCCGGCGAGGCCACTACCGTTGATTGGACACCTTCACCTCTTGAAGCAGCCTCTCCACCGCACATTCCTATCCTTCTCTCAATCTCTCGACAGTGCTCCAATTTTCTCCCTCCGCCTCGGAAACCGTCTCGCCGTTGTCGTCTCCTCCTACTCCATCGCCGAAGAATGCTTCACGAAAAACGACATCGTTTTGGCTAACCGGCCAGACTCCATAGTCGGGAAATACATTGAGTACAACTTCACCACTGTGACCAGTGCGCCTTATGGTGACCACTGGCGAAACTTGCGGCGTCTCAGCACCCTCGAGATCTTCTCCTCGCACAAGCTCAATGGCTTTTTATCTGTCCGTAAGGACGAGATCCGACACTTGCTACTTCGTCTCTCCAAAAACTCCCAGCATGTATGTGACCTTGTACATAACTTGAAGATTGTACTCTATAAACATTATCAGAGTTTGTAACCTAGTAGTGTGTCTTAGTGTGGCCACTAGGTCATAACCTGAGTCCGTGCAACACAAGTTTGAGAATTGATTATTTTTTTATTTGATTATATATTAGGGGTTTGCGAAGGTGGAGATGAGATCATTGTTTATGGATTTGACTATCAATAATATACTCAGAATGATGGCCGGGAAAAGATTTTATGGTGATGGAACAGAGCAAGACGACAATGCACTGCGAGTGAGACAGCTGATTGACGAGGTGGTATCCTATGCCGGAGCCGGGAATGCTACCGATTATATCCCAATCTTGCGTTGGATCACAAGTTTTGAGAAACGGGTTAAGAACTTAGCGGGTCGGGTCGATGAGTTCTTGCAGAGCCTGGTGGATGAAAAACGTGCAGATAAAGAAAAGGGCGACACTATGATGGATCACTTGCTTTCTCTCCAAGAAATCCAACCTAATTATTACACAGATATCACTCTTAAGGGAATCATAGTTGTAAGTATTTATTTTTTCAACATTTCTTAATCTTGAATAATCTATTTAATATATAACAACACAAACTAAACTTTTGTTAATTTAATTTTTACAGGTTATGATACTTGCTGGAACTGAAACACTTACAGGAACATTAGAATGGGCTATGTTGAATTTGTTGAATCATCCAGAGGTATTAAGGAAAACAAGAACAGAAATCGATACCAAAATCGGTTTCGACCGGTTTATTGATGAACAAGATATTAAAAATCTCCCTTATCTCCAAGGGATTGTGTTGGAGACCTTACGCCTCCACCCGGTAGCTCCTACACTTGTTCCACATATGACTTCAGATGATTGCATTTTAGCTGGATACGACGTTCCTTGTAGATCGATGCTATTGGTGAACGTATGGGCCATGCATAGAGACCCGTCTCTATGGGAAGATCCAGAAATGTTCAAGCCAGAGAGGTTCGAAAATGAAAAGGAAAATCAAAAGGTGTTGTCGTTTGGGATTGGACGTCGATCATGTCCCGGGGTTGGATTAACTCATCGGCTAGTGAGCTTGGCTCTTGGATCTATGGTTCAATGTTTCGATTGGGAGAGAATTGGAGAAGAATATATTGACACTAGAGAGGCACCTATGATGCGTCCAGCTACCCCTTTGCAAGCCATGTGTAAAACTCGTCCCATTGTCCATAAGATTCTCGACGCTTTTGCTTGAATTGTAACTCTTCTTGGTTTTCTTTTATGTTGGGAAATAGTGTATAATTTTGTTGAATTTTCGATATATATATGAGTTCTCGTTTTTTAGGATTAAGTAGACTATATATATAAATTGGACTATTGATCGATGTATGAATTGTTTTAACTTTTTTTTGTTATAACTTTTAAGTTGAGATACCCATGTAAAAGACTCCCAACGGAAGTGTTCTTACGTAATTAGATTTTTGGTTCTATATATAATATAGGCTCGGATTTTTCTTTTGTTTTTTTGTTTTTGTTTCCGGTATAGAACTTAACAATTGTAGGACCGTTCATGAATATAATAGACACTAAATCAACAGATGGGTTGGAATATTTGAGGTATGAATTATGATATTCCTTCCATTTTATTAATTCATTAGAAATGCCGGGGTTTTCATCAGTAATAAAGGATAATTTAATTTTTGTTTTACCCTTTATTAATTCACTATTTAATGAACAAGTTTAACAAAAATCTGCACTGAAAATATAAAATAATACTTAAAATAAAAAATTATAAGTATTAAACGACACTTAATATAAAACAGAGAGAATAATAAACTTGGTTCTTTCAGTTACATCTATGTGAGATTGGTAAATGATTTATGTTACTGGCATGGTATATGGGTTTCGACTAAGTCCATTATTTTTGTCCATTAGCTTGGCTGATCTATGGGATGCATGAAGCTTAACAGAACCCACAAAATCAAATAAAAATCAATTTATAGCCTCTAAAAGAAAGGGATTTCGTACATTTCCTAAAACTGTGAAAACATTATGCCATAGGCCCATAGTGAATATGCGGACACTGTCGCGAAACAAACACTCAACAATTTCAGTAGATCGATTGCCTTATATAATCAAACGCGTTCCTCAATCTTTTTGATAATACAGAACAGCTTCCACAGTTGGGAAATAACTCAAAATCCTTCTAAGAACGCTCTCATGCAAACTGCTGAATTTATCTTCAAGATTCTGATCACCAATAAATTTATCTAGATGTGTCGTTGCGGAAAATGAGATCGTCACTAAATGTTATCATTTTGTCTTCGAATACACTGATTATGTTGCCCTGATACAGTTGAAAAAAAAAACACTAGAGGCACTCAAATAAAAAAAGTTCATAGCTTTAAAATTTCTTGTATATTTTGAAAATAAAATTAAACTAAATTGCTTATACTTATATTTCCATTTCTCTACAGTATGATCTAATGATTTTTGCAATCCTCTATGCTTTTATTGTTGCAATACTTATATTTCTTGTAAGTTTTGCAATCCTCTACATATCATTCTTCCCACAGCACTATCTGAAGATTCCATCTGTGTTCAACTTATCTTCCTGTTTGTGAATTGTGTATTAGATTTGTACCTTACGTTTTTTTTTTTAATATCTTGAAGTGCTCTAGAAGTATAATTATGATATCATGTTGGATTTTTTCAGAATTTTTCTGAAGCCACTAAATTTTGTTTTTGTTTTATATATATTTTGTAAAAAATTAGAGAGTGATGTGTTTCTAGGGACAAAAGACGAAGACTTGAAAAATCAACCTTGGTGTTTTTCCTTCTTGTCCCATTAAAAATCTCAGTTTTCTCTTCCTCAGAATCCTCTTCACATCGACCACAGGTTTCTTCATCCATCGACTTATTGAAATTTCTTGTTGTATAAGTTAAACCAAAATGTGTGGAAACTGACTATTCAACACAAAAGACTTTTCACTCTCTTCGTTCAACGTGAATAACACTTCGTAGCAAATTACTAGATGGTGAGCCAAGCGAAGCTGAGTGGAAATGGAGCACTGACTATATGTATATAAAGAGATGGCATGAAACCAAATTAACCATCACAATTTCCATTTGCTCGCTTCTTTTTCACTATTGATTTTCAAGAAAGTTAAAAATTAGCTTAAAGAAATAACGAAAGGCTCTTGAAACTCAATGAGTAACATTCATATTTCTCTTTCTTTTCTCCTCTTGTTCGTTTTTTATTTTCATGACGTGTTTGCGTCTCCTACTAGACACTTGTGTCGTCCAGAACAAAGGGATGCACTTCTCGAGTTCAAGAATGAGTTTGAGATTCGGAAGCCTTATCCTGATTTTCAGTGTTATATTAAAGGTCGCTGGGTAAACCCGTACCCGAAGACGGAGTCATGGGCAAATAACACTGATTGTTGTTATTGGGATGGTATCAAGTGCGATGCCAAATCTGGGGAAGTGATCGAGGTAGACCTCAGTTGCAGCTGTCTCTACGGCAAGTTTCGTTCCAATTCCAGTCTGTTTAGGCTTCATAACTTTCGTTTTCTCACCACTTTAGACCTTTTAAATAATGATTTACATGGTCAAATCCCGTTCTCAATTGGAAATCTTTCTCTTCTCACTTCTCTCAACCTTTCTTTTAATCGGTTTTTGGGTCAAATTCCATCTTCAATTGGAAATCTTTCACAGCTCACCTCTCTCAAACTTTCTTCCAATCAGTTTTCGGGTCAGATTCCATCTTCAATTGGAAATCTTTCACTTCTTACCTCTCTTGATCTTTCTTTCAATCAGTTTTCGGGTCAGATTCCATCTTCAATTGGAAATCTATCACTTCTTACCTCTCTCGACCTTTCTCTTAATCAGTTTTCGGGTCAGATTCCATCTTCAATTGGAAATCTTTCACAGCTCACCTCTCTCAATCTTTATTCCAATCAGTTTTCGGGTCAGATTCCATCTTCAATTGGAAATCTTCCACTTCTTACCTCTCTTGATCTTTCTTCCAATCAGTTTTCGGGTCAGATTCCATCTTCAATTGGAAATCTTTCACAGCTCACCTCTCTCTATCTTTCTTCCAATCAGTTTTCGGGTCAGATTCCATCTTCAATTGGAAATCTTTCATTTCTTACCTCTCTTGATCTTTCTTCCAATCAGTTTTCGGGTCAGATTCCATCTTCAATTAAAAAGCTCTCTCATCTCAAAACTCTTTTCCTCCGTCGTAACAGACTCACTGGTGAAATCCCAGATTCTTTTGCCAGTTTGAAAATTTTGACCAACTTAGATGTTAGTTACAATAAGCTTAGTGGTAACTTTCCAATTTCCCTTCTAAATTTGACAGAGTTGTCGTATTTATCACTCACTTCCAATCAACTCACAGGAACGCTTCCCTCAAACATTAGCTCACTCTCCAACTTGGTGAATTTTTACGCAAGTGACAACGATTTCGTTGGAACCATTCCTTCTTCTCTCTTCACCATTCCTTCTTTGACAAAAATTTATTTGTCAAATAACCAACTCAACGGCACTCTTGAGTTTGGGAATATACCTTCACCAGCAAAGCTCGAGGAATTAATGCTTGGCGGTAACAACTTGAGAGGGCCAATCCCGAGATCCATTTCCAAATTAGTCAACCTCTATTACCTTGACCTTTCCAATTGGAACACCCAATTAGGCCCAATTGACTTGAGTATCTTCTCGCATCTCAAGTCACTCCGAATTCTTGACTTATCCCATTTGAACACCACCACTACGATTGACTTGAATGCCATCTTATCATGTTCTCAGTTGCTGGAAACATTGGATCTCTCAGGCAACCATGTTTCAGCCGAAAACAAGAGCTCAGTTTCAGATCCTCCTTCGCAAATGATACGAGAATTAAACTTGTCAGGCTGCGGTATTACCGAATTTCCAGAGATCATAAGAACCCAGCAGTCAATGAGGAGTCTAGACATTGCCAACAACAAAATCAAAGGTCAAGTGCCTGGCTGGTTATGGACTCTACCAAATCTGACGTACGTGAATCTTTCCAACAACACTTTCGTCAGTTTCGAAAGACCAACGAAACATGGACTATCCTCTGCCGTGGAGTACTTGTCTGGCTCCAGAAACAATTTCACAGGAAAGATTCCCTCCTTCATATGCGCGTTGGGCTCTCTAAGCGTTCTCGATTTATCTGAAAACAACTTCAATGGTTCAATCCCTCTTTGTATGGAGAATCTCAAGAGTAATCTTTCGGTTCTAAACCTCCGTCAGAATCATCTTATCGGAGGCCTTCCGGAGAATGTATTTGAAAGTCTAAGGTCCCTTGACGTTGGTCATAACCAACTGCTGGGAAAGCTTCCAAGATCTTTGATCCATTTCTCTGCCCTTGAAGTTCTTAATGTGGAAAGCAATAGAATCAACGACACGTTTCCGTTCTGGTTGAGTTCTGTACAAAACCTGCAAGTTCTTGTCTTACGCTCCAATGCATTCCATGGACCGATTCATCGAGCCTCCTTCCTTCAGCTGAAAATCATCGACATCTCGCATAATCATTTTAACGGAGTTTTACCATTAGATTATTTTGTGAACTGGAGTGGAATGTCATCACTTGGGACAAACGAAGATCAATCGATTTACATGGGAGAAGATAGCTATTACCACGATTCAATGGTTTTGATGAATAAAGGTGTAGAGATGGAGCTGGTACGTATCCTAAAAATCCTCACAGCACTCGACTTCTCTGGAAACAGGCTTGAAGGTGAGATTCCAAGCTCCATTGGCCTACTGAAAGAGCTTCACGTGCTCAACTTGTCAAACAATGCTTTCACTGGCCACATACCATCATCTATGGGGAACCTGACAGCTCTCGAGTCACTTGACGTTTCTCAAAACAAGCTTTCAGGAGTGATCCCACAAGAGCTAGGGAATCTCTCGTACCTTGCGTACATGAACTTCTCCCACAACCAACTGGAGGCACTCAGTTTCGAACGCAGCCTTGCTCTTCCTTCGAACACAACTCTGGACTTTTTGGCCCTGCTCTTGACGAAGTTTGCAAAGATATCCACAAGCCATCATCGCAAGAGTATAAAACACCAGAGGAGGCAGAGGAAGAAGACGAAGAAGTGTTTAGTTGGATTGCAGCTGCAATAGGATTTGGACCTGGCATTGTATTTGGACTGACGATTGGATTCATACTGGTTTTATACAAACCGAGGTGGTTCACGAGTCCTTTTGGTCGAAACAAACGCAGAAGCAGAAGCACCACAACTCATTAAGAGAGGTAATGTTTTGAATTTGATAGATTAAAGACTATTGTATAGTATAATGAATTTTTCTGGGTTAATGTATACTGTATGTGAAAATTAACGCTGTTTTTGTTTGTATAGCGTTCTTAAACCCAAGATGAAGAATCTTTGAAAAACAGAATGAAGCAACCAGACCATAGGTAGAGAAGAAGCTTGGGGGAGAAGGCAACTCATTTTATCAAAGTCTAAATATCAGTGATTGTTTTTGGTTTAGTTTGGTGTGTTTATCATATACTCTGTTTTTAGCCAATGTTTGTGTTTCTCTGTAATTGAACAATGAAAGATTGTTTACAAAGCTCAAACTTATTCTTATTTATTAGATAAACATGATTTGAGAGAGGTAATAATGTTCTTGCTCCGACTAAATCAATTATTCTTCTGCCAAATGAAGAACTAAGATTCAACACACATCTCAGAACATTGATCCTTATTCTCTTTTGGTAATATTAATTAGCTGAGTAAAATGATAACTTACTTAGCTTATTGACAGATATTTCACTTAGCAGATAGATATATTAGTTAGCTGCGATCAAGATCACCGACCAGTTAAAGCTATAGATATACAGGCTTAAAACCCAAGCTTTGCCATCAGAATGAGAGAAAAAAAATCATCTCACAAATCATTCCACTTTCCAACTACTGAAACTCTTCAATAGTCAAATGACTCAAATCTGAATAAGAGAGTATACATACACACATACTTAAGTCCTAAATCTTGTTTATAAATGTAACAAAAATAACCCATCATTTTTAACCAAAAACATTGAACGAAGAAATTACCCTATGTTTATCTGATATGATTGTGATGTATCTGCCATCACCAAGTCCTAAATCTTGTTTAAGGTGATTAACGAACCATCCCCAGTTGATGTCGTTTTCGATCTCCACTACTGCCCACGCTATAGGAACAATTCTATTATCTCCATCCCTTCCAACTGCAGCTATCAATAGGCCTTTAACATCCCATTTAAGGAATGCACCATCTAGTCCTATGATAGGTCTGCAATGTGTTTTCCAAGTGACTCGTTGTGCTTCAAAACAGACATAAATACGATCAAACCTTTGCTTGCTTCCGGGTGTTGGCCCTGGAATAGTCTGAATATCCATAATGGTTCCTTTATTAGTCTTATGAATCTCTGCTTCGTAATCCCAGATTCGAGCAAAATGTGTTCCATGGCCTGCTCGTCTTTGCCTAGTAATTTTGGTCTAAATTACTAGGCTAGGTCAGTATCTAATTTGGCTAGGTCAATATAAGTTCGGGTGTTTTTTGGCTTATTACAAAGTTTGTATTTTTTTTTGGCAAAATCATATAAGTTTGGTATTTAGATGACCGATTTCCCTACACACATACTTAAGGGTCACGATGACAAAATCTTCGGTTTAACCAATAAGAGTATTCATCAAAAGACATCTTATAAACCAATGGATTATATTTTAAAAACTTGGTGAAAACAAACAAGAAATTTATCAATAAAATACAAGAACACTGGGTCAATAACTGCTTAATTCTTTTTTTTTTTTAAAAAAACAAAAGGTAAATGATGCAATTGATAGTATAATCTACACTACTCTATACTCCACTGTT
The DNA here is from genome assembly GCF_000478725.1 of Eutrema salsugineum. Lineage (NCBI taxonomy): Eukaryota > Viridiplantae > Streptophyta > Magnoliopsida > Brassicales > Brassicaceae > Eutrema > Eutrema salsugineum. The sequence goes on from NW_006256867.1 coordinate 1,669,824, forward strand.
TTACTTTTTTTATTTTAAGTACACAACTTTTTGTTATTTTTTATTCTTGGGAGATGTATATCCTATAAACAAAACTGTGTTAAATGGAAGGACTTGATAGACACCAAAACCAGAAGAGAAACGAAAACAAACGGCTCAAACTTGACAGTATAAAATATCTACTGTTAAAACATCATCCAAAATTTATAAATTAACGATTGAGAAATATTTTGATAAAAAATATAATTCGATAATATTGATCAGATTACAGCATCACAAAGTCAGTGAACAAATCATATAAAACAAACTTGAATAAAGAAAATTGTATCATGCCAATTGCCAAAAGAAACCAAACAAATAAATAGATAACAGAAAGTAGAAACATTGACTGACCGATTACTAAGTTCTGGACAAAAGACGAAGACTTGAAAAGTCAACTTCAGTCTTCTTCCTTATTGTCCCACCAATAATTTTACTTTTTCTCCTTCAATCTCATCTTCTTCCTCAATCCTCTGAACATCGACCACATGTTTCTTCATCCATTGACCTCAAATACTTGATTTTCACTATCGACTCTCTTTCTTTCTCTCTCTCTCTAGATTTTCCGTCAAAGCTATGGAGAAACTCTGTCTTCGAAACTCTGTTTCTCTCATGACGATGGTGGTTATTGTTCTTCTTCCTCGTTGCACTCTTTCTACTACTTCTACATATTCTCGTCCCGAGAAGTTGTACGTCAACTGTGGGTCGGATTCTAATGTCACTTACGGTAACCGGACTTTTGTCGGAGATATGATCTCTGGTGGTAACTCCGTTTCATTCACCAAGAAAGGAACTGAAGCCATCAACCAATCAGGATCAGGAATCTACGAAATGGTTAGGATATTCACAAGCCCTTCTTCTTACAAGTTCCAACTCGATTCCGTTGGTCTGCACTTCGTGCGTCTCCATTTCTCTGCTGTCTCTTCTCGGACACAGCTTTTAGCTGCTCGTTTCACAATCTCAGCTACTTCTCACTTGAAAAGTTTCTCGCTTCAGAATTTCAATGAGACCCCACGAGTTGAGGAGTTTCTCCTGATGATTGACTCGCCGGAATTCGAAATTCGATTTGTGCCCGATCATTCATCCATGGCTTTCGTCAACGCCATCGAAGTGTTCTCTGCTCCAGATGACCTAGAAATTCCGTCAGACTCCGACAAGAATCTGCATACGGTTTACAGATTAAACGTAGGAGGCAAGAAGATCACACCAGAAAACGACACCTTGGGAAGAACTTGGTCATTAGACGATGACTTCCTCTACGAAAAAGATTCTGCGAGGAACATTAACTCAACACAAAAGCCTAACTATGAGTCAGGAACAGTGACGCAATTCACTGCTCCTGATTTCGTCTATCAGACAGCTAAAACGATGAACCATAGCTCGAACGAGGGGGTGGTAGAGGGAATGTTGATGAACGTCACTTGGTCATTTAAGGTCAAAAGCAGCTCAAGACACTTCATCAGGGTTCACTTCTGTGATATCAAGAGTGAATCACAAAATCCCGACTCCGATTTCTATCTCTATGTAAACGGACAATCACGACTAGATGTAAAGCCTTCAGAGCGTATTAGGTTGGTGACTCCGTTTTTCAAAGATGTGAATGTCTCTGATGGTTTTGGACTCTTGAATGTTACAATAGGTACTAAGGATTCCACTAAGGATGCTGGTTTTCTGAATGGTCTGGAGGTGATGGAGTTTTTGAAAAAGTCAGATTCTTCAGATAAAAGTAGTTTCCGGGTTTACATCATTGCTGGCTGTGTTGTTGCTGCATCGGTTCTGGTATTGAGTTTGTTGTTCACAGTTTTCTTGAAGCGGAGGAGATTGAAGAAGGAAAAGAAGTTAGACGCTGAGGTCACTGAATGGTCTCCTTTGCCATTGTACAGAGGTGGTGGGAGTTCCGACAATAGACCTTCTGATCCGGTCAACAATTCTCCATTACGCAGCAATAGAACTTTTGATCCGGTCAACAATTCGCCATTACGCAACCTAAACTTAGGCTTGACCATTCCCTTCATAGACATTATGAGAGCTACAAACAATTTCGACGAGCAGTGGTTGATCGGGAGAGGCGGTTTCGGAGACGTTTACAAAGCCATTCTTCAAGATGGAAGCAAAGCGGCTATCAAGAGAGGCAAGAGTGGTTCAGGACAAGGAATATTGGAGTTTCAAACAGAGATTCAAGTCCTGTCGAGAATCCGGCACAGGCACCTCGTTTCTCTAACGGGTTACTGCGAAGAGAACTCGGAAATGATCCTTGTCTACGAGTTTATGGAGAAAGGTACGCTTAAGGAGCATCTATATGGCTCGGATTTGCCTTCACTGACATGGAAACAGAGACTAGAGATCTGCATCGGAGCAGCCAGAGGTTTGCATTATCTCCACAGTGGCTCAGAAGGAGCAATCATTCACAGAGATGTCAAATCCACAAACATACTACTAGACGAGAACACCGTAGCCAAAGTTGCCGATTTCGGGCTCTCAAAACTCGCGGTTCGTAATCAAGATCCGATTAATATCAGCACTAACATCAAAGGAACATTCGGTTACCTCGATCCTGAGTATCTGCAGACACACATCTTGACGGAGAAATCAGATGTTTACGCTTTTGGAGTCGTTCTCCTCGAGGTCTTGTGCGCGAGATCGGCTCTCGATCCTTCTCTTCCTCACGAGGAAGTGAATCTAGCCGAGTGGGCGATGTTCTGCAAATCCAAAGGGATAATCGATGAGATCTTAGATCCGAAATTGATAGGTCAGATCGAGCCGAGTTCGTTGAGGAAATACATGGAAATCGCGGAGAAGTGTTTGAAAGAGTACGGAGACGAGAGGCCGAGCATGGGGGATGTGATCTGGGATCTGGAGTATGTTCTTCAGCTTCAGATGATGCCGATTCGCAGAGAGCCTCATGAGGATAGCGCCGCGACGATCTCCGGCGGCGGAGGCGAAAGCTCGTTGGTGATTCCGAGGTTGATGGTGAGTGATTCGTTTAGCTCAAACTCGATTGTTCAGAAGAACGAAGGGAAGAGCAGCTATGGAGGTACAGATTCATCGGAGAGTCGAGTTTTCTCCCAATTGAAGATCTCCGAAGCAAGATAAAACGTTCTGATTTGAAAAGCGTCTGGTTTAAAGCTTTTGATATTAAAAACCGGTTATTGCCGGTTTAAATTTATTCATTTAAAACAGATGCAAAGTAAACTAGTCAAGGGACTGTAATATAAAAATTAAAACTCGGTTATCTTCGGTTTAAAGTTAATTATTCTAAGACAGATGCAAATTTCCGAATCGAAAATACAAATCAATTTGATTAACCGATAAAAACCTAATTTCAAGAAAAATTCTGATTTGATAAGTCTGGTGTAGTGTAATTTTTGAGATTGAAACCCGCCAGTTTAAAGATAATTATTAAGTAACGAGTCAGTTGACTGAATATGAAATATAAACCCGGTTATCTTCGGTTAAAAACTAACTATTCTACGACAAATGCAAATATCTTTACGAAAAACAAGTCAATTTAATTAACCGATAAAACCTAATTTCAAGAAAAGTTCTGATTTGATAAGTGACTGGTTTAGTTTTTGAAATTAAAACCCGGTTACTGCCGGTTTAACGAGTCAACTGATTGTGATGTCGGCGATGAACGAATCCAGATTCCGAGCCGATGATCCACCAGGCGCCAACGCCGATCTCGCCGCGTACTTCAGCTCCGTCGCTCTCCTCCTCATATCCGCGGCGGCGGATCCTTCCGTCACGGCCTCAATACATCTCTCCACCTCTTCAACCTTAAGCTCTCCGTCAACGGTGTCGTTCCTCATCCTCACTCCGATCCCGAACACATCCACAAGCAATCTCGTGTCAAGCGGCTGATCAATCCAGCTCGGATACGCCACCACCGGAACACCAGTCACCACCGTCTCGACCGTCGAGTTCCAGCCGCAGTGCATGACGAAACAAGATATCGCCACGTGGCTCAGTATCCTCTCTTGTGGACCCCACTCAATCACAATACCTTGACCTTCTTTAACCATCTCCTGCAAAACGTCGACGTTTTCGCCTTTCTCCTTTGGCCTAATCACCCAGAGAAACGAAACTCCTCTGTTTCTCAGAGCCGTTGCTATGCTCTTAACTTGAGTCTCCGAAGATTTCAGCAAACTTCCAAAAGAAATGTAAACAACCGAAGTAAGCCACTCCATACTATACTCATCCGATTTCCACATATCAAGATTTTTACCATCTAGGGTTTTGTCTTCTTCATCAGCTCCCAACAGAAATGGAGAAACCAGAGGACCAATTGGGATCATGGGTTTTAAACCAGACATCGATTCGATTATCTCTGATTCGAGCTCGTAGAACGAATTAACCAAAACCCATTTCACATCTTTCAAGCAATCGACGAACTCCACCATTAGGCTATTGAAATGACTTCCTGAAGAAGGCAACAGAAACGAAGGGAGATCTCCGACTTCCAGCAATGGTAAACCTGGCAATTCAACCGTTTGATTCAAATCTTCGAGATTCTCGGGGAAAGCGTTCGTCTTCATGTAGTAACGGTAATAAACGGAGAAAGCTCCACAAGCTTCGATCCAGAGGATTGCACAGGGGATGTTATATGCAGCTGCAACACCTGGA